>NW_022589710.1:66466536-66581596 GCF_004348235.1 Phoca vitulina | reverse complement strand
GGTGCGCCCCCGGGAGGGCGGGACGCGGTGGGGGGTGGAGGGGGCGCGCGGGGACAAAGGGAGCGGCGGGGCGGGCGCGAAGGGAGCGGGGCGCCGCCCCGGCCGGGGGAGCCCTCCCCTGCGGGCGCCGAGGCCCGCGCTCCCCGGAGGCTCCATCCCCGCGCCCGCCGGCGGCTCCAGGACCAAACATGGACAGCGCGCGAGCCCGTTTCGGCCGCGTGGCCCCCTGGAGCAGCTCCACTTTTGGCCATGTCCCCCGGCCGCGGCGCGCCCCTCTCCCCGCACGCCCTCCGCGGCGGCGAGGCCCTGCCCCGAGGGAGGGTTAGCACGGGGTGGTGACTCCGCTTGGCCCTCTGCTCAGGGGCGGAGAGGGATGCGGCCTCCCACTTCAAACAGAGGCCGCGGCTCAGCCACATCGGGCCGCAGAGTCTGGGAGGCCTGGGAGCGAGCGGCATCTGCTCCGCTCCTTCCCCTCTGATCAGCCCCTGCGGCACAGATTTGTCACATTACACACTTGTTAACTGGTTCCAGGAGCCGGGGAGAGCTGTGTGCATTCTCAGGAAGACAGCGAGTTCCGACGAATTTCCGTAGCAGGAGAGACACCCAGACCCGGCATTCTGTAACTTTTCTGGCGCACGCGCGCGCGCGCGCACACACACACACACACACACACACACGCACACACGCTGCATTAATGACTGGAGTTCTACCACGCTCCGCCTGAAGTCCGGGTGCTGGGAAAGGAGAGAAGAATACATGCGCTGGGTGATCCTCTGGCCGGGTGCAGAAGAGACTGCCAACATTTGTGCCCATTGCCACACGACACTGACAATTCACTTCCGCCTCATAACGACACGTGATCCGCTTACATGTTCTAAGTCACTTACATGTCTGAATGGTTTCAAGTTGTAGGTATTCACTGATAGGGGTGGGACACCCTGTAGGTGAAATGCATAAAAAGTTACCGTCAGGAACGCGTGTGGGCTCAGGGCCCGGGCTCCACACGGCAAGTGGCACGTTTGGCATGTGGGTCAGCCACGACTGGCAGTGGATGCTGTGGGCAGAAGGGAGGTTGAAGACCTTTCCCCAGACCTGGTCAGGGAGACCAAGCACAGAGGACAAGAGGGATTGTTAACATGGAAAATGCGTGTGGGACCGTGAAGGGCTGCAGGGGTCGGTTGGACTATGCCCCAGAACTTGAAAGACGGTGGGAAGGACAGCATGAGTGATCCTGGGTCTGGCGACGGGCGAAAGGGCTGCTCTGAGAGCAGTGAAGGGCTTGTATTGCAGACGGGTGGGAAATGAGATTGCACTGGGCAGGGGGGGCAGGTAGGAGAGGCCCCAAGGGCCCGCAGGGGAGCTGAACACAGCTGGTGGCAGGTGGAGGAGGGAGGTGAGAGGCTTGCACAGCAGCCAGTGGCTGCTGGAGCTGCATTAGAGAGATGAGTCTGTGTGTGGACTGGACAGCGGGGGCCAGGGCCCGAGCTGGAGTGGCCCAGGGTGGGGCGGGGCCTGAGCACCGCTCAGTCAGAGGGACGGGCCAGAGGAATCTCGCTCTAGGACAGACAGCTGGAGAGGCAGGAAAACCAAGAGAGGACAGCAAGCATCCCACTAAAAACGCTAGGAGCAATTGGAGACTCGAGAGGGCGTGGGTAGAGGTTGTTAATGAACTTTCTAAAGGTGAGGATGGTAAGTCAACAGAAGTTGGGCAGAGCCTTGGGATGGGAGGAGAGAAATTCCAAAGGAGTGTCAGGAAAGAGAGGCAGGAAACCTGCATAGGATATTGTCTCATTAAACTAGGAGCACAGAAAGTGGCAGAGAGGTGGGCATTTTCACAGGATTCTCTGTAGGACGGGTCAAGGAGGACAAGGCTGGGCAAAGGCCCTTCCATCTGGTGGCAGAGGGCTTGCCAGGTAGCCTGGAGCATCTTGGTGAGCAGGGGGGACGGGAGCCGGGCTGCCGGTCATCAAAAGGAGAGCACACGTAGATGCACATTTGAGAACTTCAGCAGGGAAAGGAAATGCGGGCCAACTATAGAGGGCGGTGGAGGCAGAAGGGTAACATAAAGCTAGCCCTGCCACCACCCAAACAGGGGGACCCTCTGCACCTCTAAAGCAAGAGGCAGCTGCTACAGAGAAGGGGCTTTCCAAGGGCAAGACTGAACACAGGTGCACTTTGATCTTTGCCCTTGTCTGTATTCTCATTTCCCACCTTCTCCCCTTCGAATCCAGTCCTAATGCTACATCTACTCCACTTTGCGGATAATTGCTATAAAAAGCTGACTGCGGCATTCTTCAAACTGGAAAGGAAATGATTATGAATAAATGATTAAAAGAACGTTTTAAGAATGTTAATATTCTTGATTTATCGTGTTCAAGGTATGCTATTGGACCACAGCTAAGAAGAGTTAAGAACAAAGAAAATTCAGAAGTGGGGCAGGAGAGAAATTGAGCTGGAGGTTTTCGTAGAAGATTTTACTTTTGCTAAGAGCAAAATTACAAATAACAATGAAGAACTCAGTCCACTTGCTTTTGAGATGATAAAGATCGTTATCACACTCTTAACCTAGAATACTTAACGGCTGTGTTTTTCCCACAATGGCAAAAGCTCACTCTAAAAAAAGCAAAATTTAGGATAATTACAAGGATACGCATGTTAAGTCAATTAGGTAAACTCTACACCGCACTGAAAAAGATCCATGCGGGGAAGTCCAAGAAAAACCTCTGAACACTTAATTAATGATGTGTGATTTTTGCGCCCAAACATCTTAACAGATTGTTATTCCATGTCATTTTGAGATAATTTATGGCCCAAGACCAAGAACTGTTGTCATTGTAATAAGTGATGTACACTCTCTAGGACAATATAACCATAGCATTCAGTGGCATTAAGAGCAGCAAATTGTACCGTATGTGAAAAAAGAGAAAAGAAAATGGGAGCTCTCTAGCCTTTATTTGTAGAGAAGTAATTTTTAAAATTACCCAGAAATGTAGCTTGTGTATCTATTGTTTAATTCAACATGTCTCCAAAAATAGCTTCTACGGTACCAGGCACCGTGCTTGGGGCTGGGAATATAGCCACAGAACACAGTACTTTCTAAACTGCAGGTGGCCGTGTATAGTGGTTTTAAAGAGTCATATGTGCACTTTAACAAATGAAGTAGAAAATTCTACTTCTGGGTATATACCCAAAGGAATTGAAAGCAGGGTCTTGAAGAGATATTTGCACACCCATGTTCATAGCAGCATTATTCACAAGAGCCAAAATGTGGAAACACCCCAAGTGTCCATCAAAAGATGAATGGATAAACCAGATGTGATATGTACATACAGTGGAATATTACTCAGTTTTAAAAAGGAAGGACAGGGGCGCCTGGGTGGCTCAGTCGGTTAAGTGTCCTACTCTTGATTTCTCAATTTCAGTTCAGGGTTGTGAGATCGAGCCCCACATCCGGCTCAGCTCAGAGTCTGCTTGGGATTCTCTCCCTCTGCCTGTCCCCCTGCTTGTGTGCATGCTGTCTCTCAAATAAATAAATAAATAAAATCTTTTTATTTTTTATTTTTTAAAGGAATACTTTTTTTTTTAAGATTTTACTTCTTTATTTGACAGAGAGAGAGACAGCAAGAGAGGGAACACAAGCAGGGGGAGAGGGAGAAGCAGGCTTCCCACTGAGCAGAGAGCCTGATGCGGGGCTCAATGCTAGGACCCTGGGATCATGACCTGAGCCGAAGGCAGATGCTTAACAACTGAGCCACCCGGGTGCCCCTAAATAAAATCTTTTTTAAAATAAATAAGATACAAAGAAAGGACATTCTAACATCTGCTACAGTGTGGATGAAACTTGAGGACCTTATGCTAAGTGAAAGAAGCCAGTCACAAAAAGACAAATATTGCATGATGGTACTTACATGAGGTCCCTAAAGGAATCAAGTTCATAGAGACAGAAGTCGAATGGTGGGCACCAGGGGCTGAGGGGGACAGGAAGTGAGTGTTTCATGGGGACAGAGTTTCAGTTTGGAATGATGAGAAAGTTCTGGAGATGGATGGTGGTGCTGGTTGCACAACAGGGTTACTGTCCTTACTACCACTGAACTGTGCACTTAAAAGGTAAAATGGCAAATTTTATGCATATTTTAAAACCAATTAAAAATGAAATAGAATAGGAAATATTGGAATACGCTGAACTTACTAAGAACAAGAGTTTTTACTTGAAACATTGGTTTTTACTTGGAGTGTGTGCTCGGTCGTGGTGTAAAATGTGTTTCTCCCTAGAGGTGACAAAGTCGAGGAGATGTTCAGGCACATAATAACGAATCGTGATAAGTGCTAGATTATTCCAGAGAGCGTGAATACCGGACTGAGGGTAAAAGAGGAAATCAGAGCAGGGGAAGCCGCTCAACCAGAACAGGACCCAGGACCGGCTGAGGAACTGAGAAGGTCACCCAGGCAGGAAGAGTGGCCTGCTCACATGGGGGTTCTCCTATATTCTAAGAGCAAAGGAAAGTTGCCCTTAGGTGAGTGTTGTGGGTTAAACTGTGTCGGTGCCAAATTCATATGTTGAAGTACTAACCTCTAGCACCTCGGAATGTGACCTTCTTTGGAGGCAGGGTCTTTGCAGAGGTAATGAAGTTAAAATGAGGTCGTTAGGGTGGGTCCTCATCCAATAGGATGATGTCCATATACGAAAAAGGGATTAGGACACAGACACACACAGAGGGAAGACCACATGACGACACAGGAATAAGACAATCGTAGACAAACCAAGAAGAGACGCCTGGACAGATCCTTCCCTCGTGGCCCTCAGAAGGAGGCAACCAAGCCTTCACCTTGATTTTGGACTGCTAGGCTCCAGAACAACGAGACAGTCAATTTCTGCTGCGTAAGCCCTACCCCAGTGTGTAGAACTTGGTTACAGCTGCCCTGGCAAATGAACATAGTTAATAAAGAATCCCAAAGTCAAGAACTGGCTATTCCGTAGATCGAGGATACCATTCATTACTGATACTGAAATACAAGATACACTTCCTATGATAAGATTGTCACTCCATAAAACGAGAAGTAATCAGAGATTCCTAGCATCAGTAAAGAACATTAAACTCTGTGGTCTCCCACCTGCCTGCCAATACAGCTGTATTTCTTTACAACATCCCTGACAAATGGTCCCTCGGCCATTTCAAAGTTGAAGAGCTTGAATTATTGAAAAGATTGCTGGTTATTTTTATCCCAAATCGCCTTCCCCAAAGCATCCTTCAGCGATTCCACTTTTGTCAGGTCGATTTCATCTCCACGGTCCTGGTGCAGGCTGTCTGTTCCGGGACGCCGCAATCACAGCTTGTGTCCTGCTTTCCCAGCTCTATTTCGTGACTTCAGGGTTAACTGGCCCAGAGAGGGGTTAATGATGGTATTTCATTCTCTGTTGCCTGCCCCATTAAGTGCAAATATCTTGGCGCAGACTTCAAGTGTGTCTGGGTTCCCGCGGCAAATGCTGTCTTTGGCATCTGACACGCTCCGGCCGCACCACGCTATCGGCAGCTCCGGTTCATGACTCTGAGTCATGCCATGCACTTGAATGCTCTGGACATCTGCCCATGCCCCAGCCCTGAATGCCTGCCTTTCCCTGCCCGCCACCACAGAAGCCGAGCGATCCTGTCTGCTACGCTTCCAACATCTGCTGGTACTTTACTGTATCCCTCATGTTAAGTGGCCTTGCCTTGTAGGAACTTGTGTGTGTGTGTGTGTGTGTGTGTGTGTGTGTGTGTCCATCTCTCCCAGGAGATTAGATGCCCCAAACACCCCTCATGCCGGACATAGTTGGCACTGAGAACACGCTGAGTGAATGAATGAATGAACCCGCTAGGCAAAGTCAGTTGCTCATGACACACAATAGGATTTCAAATGCTTTGAAGAGAGCGCTCCTGCTCTCCAGGCTGAAGCCCTCCATTTCCTCCCTGGCCATCCTGTGACATAGTTTCTCAACCCCTTGTCTGAAGAGATGCCCACCTCCCTCAACTGGGCTCTTTTCTCCTGAATCCCGGCACCCCAGAACTGAATACAATAACCTCAGAGGACAGACCTGTGTGGCCTTTCCCTTTAACAACTTAGATATTATGATTCCGTTAATGCAACTGAAGTCCATATTGATTTGTTTTTTCTTTTTGAGCAGTCAGGATATATACTGTTGGTTCATGTTGAACTTCCGGTCAATTACAAACCTATCAGTCTTTTCAAATGAACTGCTGTTGGGTCTTCTCCATCCTGTATTGAGCTAATCGATTAAAAAAAAAAAATCTAAAGAAAATTTATCTTTACCCCTGTTAAATGTCATGTTGTTTGCTCCAATCCATCCTCTTAGCCAACCCAAATCTTTAAACTCTGAAATCTGGCATCTAATGCATCAGCATTCTGAGGACGAGGAGTGTGTGGTAACAAATCCTTTACTGTGGGCAACATCCTTGTAATTGACAAACGCATCCACAGCACAGAAGGGGGTGGAGCTCTGAGCTCCGCATCTCCAGTGATCTATTTACCCATACCTTAAATGTTTGTCCAACTAAACATCAAATTGTCCCAGCTGTTTGTTTACCCAGCCCATTTTTCTCTATCCTGCACCGTGTTTTGTGAAGGATCTTTACCAGTGCTTTGTAAATCCAGTCTGGTAACGCCGTGAAAAAGAGAGAACAAAGTTGGTTTGGCTCTTAGGGACCGCATTCCCTTCCAAGTTCATGCACAGCAGCTCCTCAAAGATCTGTTAACATTTTTGCTCAGAACCAATATTAATATCAAATTTATCATCCATATTTTCCAGAAGCCAACTTTTTCTGCTTTGGGGAGAATTATGATATTTTTCCCTTCTCAGTTTTCTGCAATGCCCATCTGGTGAGGTTCGAGATGGTTTGTCAAGGCCCAGAGAGAATGTATTCGCAGTAACTAAAGAGCCCCCGCCGCTTCTCACCTATCTTTGGGCTCTTGACAATCCCTCCGGGGATGTTTCTTCTACTCTTTCCAGTTTTACAACTGTTCTCCTTATGGAAGAGAAAGAAACCCACAAAGCAAAGTCCAGAATATGCAGATGGCTTTCAGAGTCCTTCGTGGCCCCTGTTCCTCTCGCTGTTCTTTGTGTTCATTCACCAGCCGCCCCAGCAGCCAACACGAAGCCTTCATAGCACTCGCCCTGCCCTCGCCCCTGGGAGCCTCGTCCTCACGTTTGGAAGCAGATCTACAGCTCATCTCACAAAGATGAGTCAGCTGCCGCAGATGAACCTGGCTCCTGACTACCTGTGCACCACCTGTCCTGGCCGGGCTGGGGTGGGTGAGAAGCGCTGGCTGCGGAACAGCACACACAGCCTTATCGGGGCCTCTCCAGCCTCATTACCCTATCATCGAACTGTCGGCGCCGCAGAACCATGAACGTCTGAGCCTTCCACACTTAATGTGTTCATAGTCCAGATGGACATGAAAACTCCTTGTGATCTGAGCAACCCATGGCTTTTTTCTCTTGGGTCATTCCCTCAAAAGCGCTCTTGATGATTTGCCTCCATCGAAATAATTTACATATTTGGAAGTGTCTGAAATGAAGTGGAAATTTAAAAGTCATATTCAATTTTCCCTTTTAAAAATTTTGTTTCATTTAGGAAACTCGGCATTGTGACTGTGATTCATAGAGTCCTATAGGTGTTGCAGCCGATTGCAAACAAAATCTCCGTTGCAACAGCTCCACTGAACGACGTCATTTTCGGGAATTTGTGTTCATTTTCTCCATTGTGTTACCCGAGAGGTTTTATGGCAGTTTTTGGCATATCACCGACTAACCACAGAGTAAATACACCAGTATTAGGTCGACTATTCATCCCAGAGTGCTGGGGCAGCTGGATTTGTGCCCGTGCCCTGGGTGATCAGCAGTAGTCCCCCTGGGACTCTGGAGTATTCTGGTTTGGATTACAAATTATATGGTAATCCCAGCTAGCATGGAAAGACTTAGAATCTATCCATATTGTATGTTTTAAAAATTATTGAGATTCACACAGGTATATTGAAAGTGCTACCTTAAGCTAACTCATGGCATCAAAGTTGCAAGAAAGAAAGTTGCCAGAAATCTGAATATTTATCTGGAAAGGCAAGTAAAAGACCTGTTTCTGAGGTTTGCCTGGTTCCTTCCCACCACCCCTGGCATGGGCTTTCACATCTCTGTGGGCTAGATACACAGTATTCATTTGTAATTAACCAAGGGTCCTGGAAGCCTTGCTAAAATATTGACCTTTGGACTTTCGACTCCAGCTATCCCACTGATTAAGGCAAAGGGTTAAAGGGTCTTCTGATTAGAGATCACTGGTAAGACAGTGCTGCCCCTCCCTCAATCATGGCTTGTTCACTGTGCTCTTCATCACAGACAGGATGCTGACCATTGGTTCACTCCCTCGCACACAATGAGTGACTACTCTGCCGGGAACAGAAGACACAAAGGGGAATAAGGTGCCAGCCCACCCCCTGGGGGTCTCACGGTCTAGGAGAGAGCATACGCATAGGAACACAGCAAACATACAGGAGGGGACCAAGGCACACAGGAGCCCATCAGGGACATTTTTGTCCATTCGTGTATCAGCTCCAGCCCAAGCTACAAGCCTGTGGGGTAGGTAGTACTGCCTCAGTTTTACACATAGGGGGCCGCCCAGGTGGCTCAGTGTCTGACTCTTGATTTCAGCTCAGGTCATGATCTCAGGGTCATGGGATAGAGCCCCGCATCAGGCTCTGCGTTCAGCGTGGAGTCTGCTTCTCCCTCTCCCTTGCTCCTCCTCCACCTCCCACCCCCACTCTCTTGAGCAGACTCTAAAATAAATAAATAAATAAAATCTTTAAAAAAGTTTTTTTTACACATAGGGAAACTCCCCTGTGAGCAGAGAGGCAGGTGCCTGGCTGAGGTCATGGGGCTGGTGAATGGTGGAGACAAGATTTAAATCTGGTCCTGTCAGGCCCAAACCCTCCCTGTTCTGTTCTGAACTATTCCCTCTGCAGCTGAGGATGAGATAAGAGCCGAGGGGGAAGGAAGGGAAGACTTTACTCAAGAATAAAAGCTGACACCAGTTGCTCACAGGAAAGAAGAACACCCCGAGATAGGGTGCGACCTCGGACATCCTGTAGGGTGCAGCCCCGAGGTCCCACTGCACCTTACCCATAGTATGCATGCAGAAAGTCTTTGCTGCTTGGGACAAGTGAAGGCATGAGGACTACTGCACCCCCAGTGGCTGGGGCAGATGGAGAGGAACCGCGGGTAGATGGACCCAGAACTCCAGCCCTGATGGCCTGGGAGACAAGACAGCGGGAGGAGGAGGGAAAGCCATCCAGGGAAGAGGTTAGCAAAGCATGCCCAGCGTGTCTAGGAAATGATAAGCCATCCAGCTCTGTTCAAGTCAAACATGGGATGAGGAGGTCAAACTGGAGGCTCCACTGCAGAGGGTCTGGGAGCCCCTACCTACAAAGGGGTTGGACTCGGCCCATGGGCAGTAGGAAGCCCTTTGAATGCCACACACTGAGGCTGTGCTTCAGGAAGGCTGATGCGGGAGCATGCAAACTAGACTCAGGGGACCCTGAGGACATGAAAACAAACTAGTGGATGCCTAGCATATTTCCGAATGAGATGGTGAGGGCCTGGGTGCCAGCCTCCCAGGTGGGTGGGGAATGGGCTGGTCAGACCAGGTTGCTGATTCCGGGGACACCGAGGGAGGATGTCTTCTAAGAGACAAGGAGTCGGGGGCAGAGTGGGTTGTCAGGAAGTGGGGGGGTGGTGCAGGGAGAAGGCCATGGCTTTGGCAGTGAGGATGCCACTGGGGACACAGAAGCTGGACAGCTGAGTGGTGGCAAGGTCTGAGGGCTGGAGGTGGCCAGGATCAGACAGTCACACAGGAAGAGGAGAAAAGAGCAGGAAAACCCACCTCCAGGGCAGCATGGCCAGGGTAGACTTTGTCAGGACGGGAAGAGCAAGCATGGTTGGTGGGAGGAAGAAAGAGCCCGAGGAGGGGAAGCTGGTTTCGATTCAAGGAGGCGGGAGGTGGCTGCTGGGACCGGTTTCCAGAGGACATGGTATGCGGGAGAGTCTCCTTGGACAGAAGGAGGGAGGGCACGTCTTCTGGGAGGAAGGGTCAGAAGGATGAGAGAGGTGTAAAGCCACAAAAAAAAGGTGAGGTTTCCTTCATTTGTTCAACAGGTATTTGTTGGCAACATAATTGTCCTCGTAAAGATCTAACGGTGGCTTTCCCGGGAAAGGTGGCAGACCAGGCACGTTCTGCTGAAGCTCCTCACACCCACAGGCAGAGAGGATGGAAGGAGAGGACCTCCACAGAACCGCAAGCTGGGGAACAGGACAGCGCAGGTCGGGGCTCGTGTGCCCCCAGCAAGCTGCAGCAGAGGCCAGTAAGGCTGGAGAAACCAAGAAGCACCCCATTTGTCACCACAGAGCCCTCAAAAGATTCAAAAACTGACAGCACAAGCACCTACGGAAATGAGGGGCACAGGAGAGGCTGAAAACAGGACAATCAGCCAAAAGTATGCTTAGGAAGCTGCTACGGACAGAAAACTGTGTGTCCTTGAATTCCTGAAGCCCTAAAGCGGCTGTGTGTGCAGATAGGGCTCTAGGAAGTAATTAGGGTGAAATGAGGTCATAATGGTGGGCCCTAAGCTGATAGGATTGGAGGCTTTATAAGAGGAAGATCTCTCTCTCCCCACCTCCCTCTCCATCTCCACCATGTGAGGACACTGCAAGAAGACCAGGAAGCGGGCCCAACCAGGAACCAACGCTACTGGCACCCTGATCTCGGACTTCCAGCCTCCAGGATGGGGAGCAAATAAATTTCTGTTGTGTAAGCCCCCTTGCCTGTAAAGGTGTTTTGTTATGGCAGCCCAAGGTGACTATGACAGAAGCAGTTAGACCCCCTTCCTGATGCCCTTCCTCTCCCTGCAGAAGATCAGAAGCTTAATCTCTGCAACAGGGGAACTAAGGGGTTCTCTGCACCAATGGATACCAGGGGGCACCATCCTGAAGATGAGAAAGAAGCGATCGCCTAAGGCTGAATGAGGAGCCTTCACCCCAGTCCCTTCCTACGCTCAGGTCCGGGAATCCTGGCAGCCAAGTATCTGCTCTCTAGAGCAGAGTATGGAAGACCCTTCTTGAGGGAAAGACATGGAGGTGGGGAAGGTCAGAAATCACAGGGAGGTCCTCCTGTTGACAAGCCTCATCAGTGGACTCCAAGCTTCAGACAATTGTTGAATGTTCCTCTCTAAAATGTGACTGGAGAGCTGAAGTCTCTAAACAGTTGAGAAAATATAAAAGGATAAAAGGAGGAGGGTATGAAGAAACAGACAACATAGAGTACAGAAGGAAATAAAACAATCATCGACATCCTCAACGATTCAAGTTATTGCAGCCACAAGATAAGGACAAGATGCTAAAGTCAGATGATAAAAGAGAGTTTTGGGAAATTAAAATATAACCATAGAAATAAAATGTCCACAGAAGAGTCTAAGTAGAGTTAAGGAAATCTCCCAGAAAAATAGCACAAAAAGAACAATATAGAATACAGAAGAAAAAAAATCTAGTAATCATATGGGGAGGTTCAGTGTATAAAAACAGGAGTTTCAGAAAGCAAAAACAGAATTAGAGGAAGAGAAATCATCAAAGAAATAATTCAAGAAAAATTCCCAGAACAAAGGGACACAGATTCCTAGATTGAAAGGACCTACTAAATGCTCAACACAATGGAGAGAGAACCAAATTTCTATCCTGTGACACTTTAGAACACTGGGGATAAGGAAATCATTCAGAAAGCTTCCAGGGAGGGGGCGCCTGGGTGGCTCAGATGGTTGGGCATCTGCCTTCAGCTCAGGTCATGATCTCAGGGTCCTGGGATTGAGCCCCAAGTGGGGCTCTGTGCTCAGTGGAGAGTCTGCTTGGTATTCTTTCTCTCCCTCTGCCCCTCCCCCCACACGTGCTTGCTCTCTCTCTTTCTCTCTCTCTCAAAAATAAACAAACCGATCTTTTTTTTTTTTAAGATTTTATTTATTTATTTGACAGAGAGAGAGGGAGAGAGGAAGACAGTGAGGGATGGAACACAAGCAGGGGGAGTGGGAGAGGGAGAAGCAGGCCTCCCGTGGAGTAGGGAGCCCGATGCGGGGCTCGATCCCAGGACCCTGGGATCATGACCTGAGCCAAAGGCAGACGCTTAACCGACTGAGCCACCCAGGCGCCCCTAAACAAATCAATCTTTTAAAAAATGTTTGGTACTGGCACAAAAGTAGACACATAGATCAATGGAACAGAATAGAGAGTCCAGAAATAAACCCATGCTTATAAGGTCAATTAATTAAGGTCAATTAATCTATGAGAAAGGAGGCAAGAACATGCAATGGGAAAAAGACAGTCTCTTCAACAAATGTTGGGAAAACTGGACAGCTACAAGCAGAATGAAACTGGACCACTTTCTAAAACCACACACAAAAATAAACTCAAAATAGATTAAAGACCTAAATGTGAGACCTGAAAGCATAAAATTCCTTGAAGAGAACACATGGGCAATAATCTCTTTGACATCAGCCATAGAAACATTTTTCTAAATATGTCTTCTCTGGCAAGGGAAACAAAAGCAAAATTAAACTATTGGGACTACACCAAAATAAAAATCTTCTGCAGAGCAAAGGAAACCATCAACAATGTAAAAAGACAACCTACTGAATGGGAGAAGATACTTGCAAATGATGTATTCAATAAGGGGTTAATATCTGAAATATATAAAGAACTGATACAACTCAAAACCAAAAAACCAAATAACCCAATTAAAAAATGAGAAGACATAAATGGACTTTTTTCCAAACAAGACATAGCCAACAGATACGTGAAAAGATGTTCAACATCACTCATCATCAGGGAAATGCAAATCAAAACCACAATGAGGCATCACCTCTCACCTGTCAGAATGGCTAGACTCAAAAACACGAGAAACGACAAGTGTTGCCAAGGACATGGAGAAAAAGGAAACTTTGTGCACGGTTGGTGGGAATGCAAACTGGTACAATTACTGTGGAAAACAGTATGGAGATTCCTCAAAAAAATTAAAAATGGGACTACCATATGACCCAGTAATTCCACTATTGGCTATTTACCCAGAGAAAACAAAAACACTAATTCACAAAGATATGCGCCCCTATGTTTACTGCAGCATTATTCACAATAGCCAAGATATGGAAACAGCCCAAGTGTCCACCAACAAATGAATGGATAAAGAAGAGATGAGATAGATAGATAGATAGATGATAGATAGATAGATAGATAGATAGATAGATAGATAGATAATGGAATATGATGCACCCATAAAAAAGAATGGAATCTTGCCATTTGCAACAACACAGATGGGTCTAGTGGGTATAATGCCAAGTGAAATAAGTTAGAGAAGGAAAAATACCATATGATTTTACTTGTATGTGGAATTTAAGAAACAAAACAAATGAACAAAGAAAAAAAGAGGCAAAAAAACAGACTCTTAACTATAGAGAAACTGATGGTCTGGGGGTGGGGCATGGGTGGAATAGGTGAAGGGAATTAAGAATACACTTATCATGATGAGCACTGATTTATGTATAGAATTGTTGAGTCATTATATTATACACCTGAAACTAATATGCCACTATGTTTTTTATACTTGAATAATAATACTAATAAATGATGACATGACTACATTGGAAAGAGGGGGAGAAGTGTGTGTGCATGTGTGGGTCTGTAGTGAGCCACATGAACAAGAGCTAGGTCTTCATCCGCTGTGGTGGGACACTAACAAGTAACACATTCCTGAACCTGGAAGATCAGGAAGAATCAGTATACCCATGCTATTTCAAGAAAGATAAATACATACTGAAAGGAAGAGATACAATATTTGGAAGCAGCAGTTGGGTCTGGGAGGTTTGAATGTGGGGATGGCGTGTGAAGGAAGCTAACTGCTATTTTTTTGCATTAAGCCTTGTAGAACTACCTGATTTTTTAAAATACGTGCAGTATGACTTTAATGAACTGAAATTAAGTTTAAAAATTATATGTGCATTTTAATCTAACTTCCCGAGCTTCAATTTATTTGTTCTTTAGTTCGTTCGTTCATTCATTCATTCTACAGACATTTGCTGTGAGCCTTCTTCTAAAAGTCAGGTACCATGCCAATGAAGGTAAAATCTTAGTTCCTGCTGCTAAAGGACCTTTCTTTTTAATAAGAAAAACTTCAAGGATGTTAAAGATTTATGTGCCTTTTTACTTCGATTTTGTATAGTAGGTGGGTTTCTGAATAACTCTAAATTGTGCATTTGAAAATCAGTGGAAGGCTTGGGACAATGTGGCTGGAGCTTCTGATATAAAGGGCCTTACGATAAATCTGTCGGGAAAAAAATATCCCCATAATATATCAATGTGTAAGCTCATATTTTCATATACTGGCCACTCCGGTGAGAAATAGAGGTGGTGGCAGAAAAGGTAGTTTGAGAACAAATTTATGGGCAACACACAGCCATTTGGGAAGAGGGGGATTAATTTATGACCAATATTACTAATGACAACAAGTTAGAATTCATTTATATACCATATACTGTGATGCGGTCCTTAATTACATTATTATGTGCATTCTTAATGATGTCATTTACTGATTAAAAACTAACCATATCCGATGAATGGGATAGTAAAATGTACATCTATACGTCATCAGGATTCTGCACTAATTAATTTCACAGGTTTTTACACTTTCTCCATTTATAACAGATAGAACTTCCTCCTTTAAGCTCCATCTATGAGGACCTCGAGGACACACTTTTCTACATATTTAATATATGAACAGCTGTTTTACCTGCTAAGATTTTATTTTTGCCCAAAGGACATTTTATTGCACCAAATTACAGCATCAGGAAATATTCTTAAAAGATAGCCATAGTTTGGGAAAACCATCTGTTTTAGTTGGAAGAGTAGAAACATAAACTGTATCATGCAAATTTGCTAAGAGAATGCTTTCTTCCAAATGTTACCTTTTGTGCAATGACTATTTATAATGTCCTGGATCAATCTATAAATGTTGTGTTCAAAGTCCTTGTTGCTACCCCAATACTCTGCCATTATGTGGGAAAGAGAAGAGGCTCATAATTTAGACCCTGTTTTAGGCACACCTTTCAAATTGGTCCAAAAATGATATTCAACAAAATGCATCCCAAAGTAATGAAAATGTATGTCCCACGGGGTGGCCAGGTTGGTCTGCTAAAATGCAGCTTTAATGCGATCGCTACCCTGCTCAGAAGTTCGCAGTGGCTCCCCATTGCCCGGGACTGAAGAGTAAGCCCGGCCTGGGAACTGCTGTGATGGGGTCAGGCCAGAGCTTCCAGTGCGGGGTCTATCTCGTCTGCCCACGCCTCAGCCTGCTCACCTGTGACATGGACCCCTTCATTCTCTGGATACACCCCCCACTCTGTTCCATCTCAGACTTTGTGCTGTTCCTTCCATTGCTCCCTATTACAGACAGAATTTTGTCCCCCCAATTTCCTATATTGGAGCCCTAGCCCTTGATGCACCTGCATTTGGAGAGAAAGAGGGAATCAAGGTTAAATGAGGTCACAGGGTAGGGCCCTCATGTGATAGGACCGGTGTCCTTCTAAGAGAAGGAAGACACCAGAGCTTTCCTCTCCTCCATATAAGCATGCGATGGAAAGGTGGCTATCTGCAGGACAGGAGAGAGTCTCCCCAGAAATCAGACTTGCCAGCACCTCAATCTTCGCCTTCCAGCCTCCAGAACTGGGAGAAAGTAAATCTCTGTTGTCTAAGCCCCCCGGCCTGTGGTATCGTGTTATGGCAGCCCAAACAGACAGATACACTCCGCATTTTCCCGGTCACCGCCTCTCAAGGGTCATCTCAGATGCCTCCCCCTCTGGGGACCCTCTCCTCCCTTCCTGCCAGATGCCCCCTCCCCCCTCTGAGCCCCTCAGCACCCAGTGCCGGCTAGAGGAACTCAGTGTGAGACCTTGCCTCAGCACCAAGTGGGCTCTGCACACCCTGAGAACCCAGACTGGATCCCTCCCGATACTCTGTAACTAGCAAATGTGCGGACACACAGCTTCCTGCAACTTTTCAAGGGGGCTGTGATTCTCTGCCTATCTTGAACACCGTGCCAGCAGGCTATATTCCTAATTATATAACAGTATTAGAATATAAAATGCATGTCAGTACGAAGAGAGGAACAACCTCTTTTTTTTTTTTTTTTTTTTTTTTTTGTATTTTGTAACTAGAAAAGCTCTTTATGATCACTGGACTCGTTTCCATTTGAAGCTAATTAGTAAATTGCATTTTTGGCTCTTTAACTGGCTAGGTTAAATTTAGCTCATCTTTTCCCTTAAACTCAAGCTGTCAGTGGGATTCGCAATTAGAATTTTCACTCTCAACTTTCTTCACCATTCAGGGGGATGCCAGGAACGTGCCCCCCCCCCACTTCCAACCCTTTCTCCCTGCAGCTTCTCCCCACCCAAGGCTTCCCGTGGATGCCCCAAGACAGCTCCTTACCCCTAAGCTTGCGGGTCACCCAGGAGCAAGGCTGACATCCTTGGCTCACCCCCACAGCAGACAAGGCGTATGCCCATGGCGTATGCTGCAAATCGGAGGGCAGCCATGCAGCCAGCAGCCCAGGATAAAGAAGGCCCCAAGGGACTTTAAATTAAACTCTGCAATACCCGGCATGGTCAGGACTGCAGCAAGGGCCTGGAGCCCCTGATGTGTTCGGCAGGAGCCCGTCCCTTGCTGGACATGGGGAGGTCGGAGGGGCCCCAGAAGGAGGCTGGGTGGCAGGACAAAAGGGTGCACTCAGGGGAGGATTGGGGGGGATGAGGCAGCCTTATAGAATTACAGAGCAGTACAGAAATAATTGAATCTTAACAATCGCCATGGTCAGCCAGGCCCTAAAGATGCCTAAGAACACCGCGGTGAAGAGCATGGATGTGTGTTAGTGGGGAGGTCACCAGGCCATGCCCACGTGGCTGTCTCTGGTGACCAGAGAGAGTCCTTCTGAGGGTGAGGGAAAGTCCTCCACCCCTAGAATCCCACCGTCTGGCCTCCAAGCCCTCTGCTCTTTGCTTGGAGCTCGGCTTCCCTCCCTCCCTCCCACCCTGGCCACCCCCTTAGCCCTACAAAGGGCTCTTCCCTGACCCAGGCTCTTCCTGCCCCCCCATCCACCCCGAGCATGGTTCAGAGGCCCAGTACCCCAGCCCTCGGCAGGACGGCCTGAGGGTGGGAGGGGAAAGATGCTCACCCAGTCTTTGTGAGGCAGAAGAAAGACACCTAGCCAGTTCCTCCCGGCGTGAGCACCCGGCTGCCCCTCCTCCAAGGGGGATAGGAGGCAGAGACCAGCCTTAGGAGCAGAGCGCCCGCATCCGACTTCTCTCGTTGTCATTAAATAGGATGGGCTGGTGATTTCCAAGAAGAGAGACATCCATTATGCAGGCACTAAAGGGGCTCTGGGCCTCCGGTGCGGCTGGGAGCAGGGCGGGTCTGCGGGGGGTGGGGGGGCACGCCCACCTGGCCTGGCGGGATCCTCTTCCCACCCCCGCCTCTGTTCTCTGCCAAAGGGCCCTGCGTATCTGGGTGGTGGCAAGTAGGGCAGAGGAAGCCAGCCCGGGGGACTGGCGGCAGTTAGTGAAATGAGCTCAGTGATCCTGGGAGTCTGTGGAGCACAGATGGGACCTGGGAGCAAGCGCCGCGTCTTTGCAGTCAGAGCTACTTGGAATTTTTGGTGCGTTTTCTGTGAAAAAACTGGAAAACATTTTCTCTCTCTCTCAGATGTGGGACCCTGGGCAAATGTCCACTCCGTTCTGAGCCTGACACAGGAGGGAGGGAGGTGGATTCTGAAACCTCCCAGTGTCTTTCTAGCCCCGGGCTCCCGTATCCCCGGCTGAATCGGAGGCTCCCAAACACCCAACCCCGGAGTGAGAAAATGTGCAGTGGGTTTTCATGATGCACAAAATGAATTTGATTTCAGGCCTCTGCCTTGGTCTAAGATTGTCCATCTGACATTTTTGTGATTTTTTTTTTAATGAAATGATGGCTTGAGTAGATGGTCATTATTTAACGAAATAAAAAGTTTGCAGCCTTATGTTGCTGCCTTGGGGGGTCAGGCAAAAGCCTGTGAATCACGTGTAGCAGCAAGGCCTGGACCCTGGAGGGCTCTTACTTTGGACTTTGGTCATTGCAGGCCCCAGGGTGGGGGCGGGGGCAGACGGGGAGGTGGGGGGGAGGGGACACAGATGTTCACCCATCTGTGAGAGCGTCATTATGACCACCCTGCTCCCAGTATGTTCAGGAAAACTGGGGCAGGGGAGGGGGGACCCCTTGCATTTTGTTTAATGAGCTCTTCTAGTAAGAGCACCTGCCTCTTGCCTGCCAGGCATTAGAGCACCCTGGGTTAAACTGTGGGTCGTGACCCATTCTTGGGTCATGAAATCAACTTAGGAGTGGACTGAGACCAACATTTTTTAAATGAAATACTGTGGAGCAGAGCAGAAAATATCAGAGTATATCACGTGTAAACATGGAGTAGGGTAAGTATCAATTCATAAACCTTTTTTAAAAAATATATATTCAAATGTACATGTATTTAAATATATATTCAAATATATATTAATAAATACTCAAATATATACATACATTCATACACACACACACACACACACATATATATTCTGCTACTGTATGGAGGAGTAAATTCCTCACAAACCAACCTTCCTACGGACATCTATCAATTAACAAACTATGGACAAAATGGCAAAAACAACATCTTGAGGGTTCTGAGAATAAACATAAGCAGGCAGGTTTTGGAGTAGCATTAAAACCTAGAAGAGGGGCGCCTGGGGGGCTCAGTTAGTTAAGCGTCTGCCTTCGGCTCAGGTCATGATCTCAGGGTCCTGGGATCAAGCCCCGAGTCAGGCTCCCTGCTCAGTGGGAAGTCTGCTTCTCCCTCTGCCCCTCACCCCGCTCATGCTCTCTCTTGCATGCACTCTCTCTCTAATAAATAAATAAAATCTTAAAAAAAAAAAAACCTAGAAGAATCAACCCACATGGGGCAATTTCCCATGTTTGTGGCTTTGCCCTGAAGGCAGGTACATTTGTGGTGGGAGGACAAGGTGGCTAAATTCCAGTAGGAAGCCTATTGTCCCCCTGGACTGAGGAACCAGAAGGAGGAGGCTTGGACAACCAAAATGGCTGGAGAGTGGGGAGGAACCATAAAAGAGAGAGCCAGAGAAGGAATACATAAAATACATAAAAATACTGCCCAAATTTCTGGCTGACCCCCAAGCCACACATGTGTGTGGCTTGTTAAAAGCAGCTTGAACCAAGATCTGGGTCCCCACCCACCACAAGTGTTTGAGACTAACCAAGTTAGTTCCAAATATCAACCCTCTTCAAAACAATATCACAGAATCCAGAGTTTCTATAACAGAACACCCACAATGTCCAGGATACAATCCAAAATTACTCTACATATGCAGAGCCAGGAAAATGCAACCTATTCTCAAGAAAAATGTCAATCAACAGAAACCAACCTTAAGATGACCCCGATATTGGAATCATTAGATAAGATCTTTAAAGCAGCTATTATAACAATATTCAATGATATAAAGAAAAGTATGTTCTAATAAAGAAAAGATAGAATATCTTAATCGAGAGATATAAAATATAAAAGTGAACCAACTGACAGCATTATTCAGAACAGCTAAAAAGTAGGAAAAAAAATCCATGTCCATCAACTGATGAATGGGTTAAGGAATGCAGTATATTCATGTGATGGAATATTATTCAGCCATTAAAAAGAATGAAGTAGTGGTACTGGCTACCACATGAATAAACCTTGAAAACATTCTTAAGTGAAGGAGGCCAGACATAAAGACCACATATCTTGGGGCACCCGGGTGGCTCAGTCAGTTAAGCATCTGCCTTCGGCTCAGGTCATGATCCCAGGGTCCTGGGATTGAACCTTGCATCAGGCTCCTTGCTCGGCAGGAAGACTGCTTCTCCCTCTCCCACTCCCCCTGCTTGTGTTCCCTCTCTCGCTGTCTCTCTCTGTCAAAGAAATGAACAAAATCTTTAAAAAAAGACCACATATTTTAGGATTCCATTTATAGGAAATTTCTATAATAGGAAGATCTATAAAGACAAAAAGTAGATTAGTAGTTGCCAGGAGCTGGAGAGAAGGGGGAATGGGGAGTGATTGCCAATGAATACTGGGTGTCTTTTGTGAGTAATGAAATGTTTTGGAATTTTGTAGTGGTGATGATTGTACAATTTTGGGCACATACTAAAAAAACCTCTGAATTATACATTTAAAATTAATCAAATGAAAATTTCTGAACTGAAAACCACAGTATTTGAAATGAAAAAAATTCACTGGACTCAGAATGACAAGGGAAAAATAATCCATAAACTTGAAAAGGGGTGAATAGAAATTTTCCAATCTGAGAGAGAGAGAGAGAGAGACGATAAAGACAATAAAATTAACAGAGCCTCAAAGAGAGGAAAACAATCAAAGATTTAAAAGTTCCAGAGGACGGGAAGAGAACAGGGCAGGAAACATTATCTGAAGAAATAATAGCTGAAAACTTCCCACACTTGAAGAAAAACACAAATTATAATTTCAAGAGGCTCAGCACATCTGAAGAGGATAAAGAAAGCTATGTCTGGGGCACATCGTAAAACACTGCTGGAAAGTAGATAATGGCAATAGCTGGAAAGCAGACAGAGAAAAACCATGCGTCACATACGAGGGAATCAATCTTTGAGTGACTGCAGACATCTTATCAAAAACCATGGAGGCCAGAGGACAGTGGAACAACAGCTTTAAAGTGTTGAAAGAAAAAATACCATCAACCCAGAAGTCTATATCCAGCAAAAGTATTCTTCAAGAATAAAGATGAAATAAAGACATTTTAAAATAAAGGAAACTTGGGTCACTCGTCCCCACCAGACCTGCGCTATAAGATATGCTAAAGGAAGTTCTCCAGTCTGAAGGCAAAGGAAGCAGGAGAAAATCTCAGATCTTCATGAATGAATGAATGGCATCAGAAATAATAAATACAAAAGACCATTTTCCTCTTAACTTAAAAAATTACCCATTTCTGGGGGTGCCTGGGTGGCCCAGTTGGTTAAGTGTCCGACTCTATTTTGGCTAAGCTCATAATCTCAGGGTCATGAGATCAAGTCCTGTGTCTGGCTCCACGCTCAGTGTGGAGTCTGCTTGAGATTCTCTTTCTCTCCTCCTCTGCCCCTCCCCCTGCTCTCTAAATAAATAAAAATCTAAAAAAAAAAAAAATTACCCATTTCTGTCTGAAGCAAAAATTTTAACACCGTCTTGTGGAATCCACAGTAGATATAATACATATTGCAACTGTACTGTAAGGATGATGGGAATGAGGATAAATGCACCAAATGGGTGCAAAGTTCCTACATTTTATGTGAAGTCATCCAATTTTAACCTTAAGTATGAGTGAAAATTTAAGATGTATATTATAATCCCTGGAACAATTACTAAAAAGGTAGTGCAAAGAGGTATAGCTAAAAAGTCAATGGGTAGATTAAAATGGAATTCCCCCAAATATTCAAATAATTCCCAAAAAGGGCAGGAAAGGGGTGTCTAGGTGGCTCAGTAAGTTAAGCATCAAACTCTTGATTTCAGCTCAGGTCATGATCTCAGGTTCCTGGGATAGAGACCCACTCTGGCTCTGCTCGCAGTGGAGAGTCTCCTTCAGGATTTTCTCTCTCTCCCTCTGCCCCTGTTCCCCATTCATTCGAGCTCTCTCTCTCTCTCAAATAAATAAACAAATCTTTTTCTTTTAAAGGGCAGGAAAGGTGAACAGAGAAATTAAAAATAGGTGATAAAGGGGAAATAAAAAATAAAATGATAGGGGCGCCTGGGTGGCTCAGTCGGTTAAGCGTCTGCCTTTGGCTCAGGTCATGATCCCAGGGTCCTGGGATTGAGCCCTGCATCAGGCTCCCTGCTCCGCGGGAAGCCTGCTTCTCCCTCTCCCACTCCCCCTGCTTGTGTTCCCTCTCTCGCTGTGTCTCTCTCTGTCAAATAAATAAACAAAATCTTTAAAAAAAAATGATAGACTCATATCCATCCAAGCAAATAATTATATTAAATGGTAATGGGCAACCACTCTAATCAGAAGGCAGAGGTTACTAGAATGGGACAAGAAGTGAGACATTACTATATATATGCTGTCTATAAGAGACCCACTTTAAATATAAAGTCATTTTGACAGAAAGTAAATGAGTTGGAAAGGATGTAACATACAACCAGGTTGGAGTGGCTCTATTAATACCAGATAAAATGGGCTTTAGGACAGAGAATATCACTTGAGCTAAAGAGAGACACCACCTAATGATGAAAGGATCAATTCATCAGGAAGACATACCCATAATAAAGGTGCATGTGCCAAATAAAAGAGCCTCAAAATACATGAAACAAGACTGATAGCTTTAAAGAGGAGAAATAGGGACTCCCCACTGACTCATTTGGTAGAATGTGTGCCTCTGGGTTTTGGGGATGTGAGTTCAAGCCCCATGTTGGTGTAAAGATGACTTAAAAATTAAAAAAAAAAAATCTTTGAAAAAAAATAAAGGGGAAAAATAGACAACTCCACAATCATACAAGGAGATTTTAACACCTCTCTCTCAGCAATTTATAGAACAGTTAGACCATTTAAAAAAAAATCAGTAATGACAGAGGATCCCAACACATCTTGACCTAATTGATATTTATACATATGAGTTATGATGTAAAATATATTTCTCACTATGACTCACTTCTAAAAAAAAGACAGAAAATTACTCTGCTAGGACAAACACAGAGGACTAAATCATAGAACTTTAAAATTCAACATCTAGTGGGTAAGGCAGACATGGATTATTATAATCACAGTGGAAGTTGCTAGAGGCCAGAGTAGGAAAGGGAAGGACTTAGTGTTTATTCCGTATGTACTAGGTGCCAGGCCAGTGCTCAACACATCACAGAGTTACAGAATTCTCATTACCTGGCCGGGTGGTATTATGATCCCCATTTTACAGATGGGGGACCTGAGGCCCAGGGAGGTAAAATTACTGGTCTAGTGTCAGAACTGGAATTAGAAGCGGCCCTGACTCCCACAAAAGGACTAGAGGAAGACAGAGAGGGCAATCCCTTCACTTCGGAGGAAAGTGGGGAATAGCATTACGATGG
Source organism: Phoca vitulina (assembly GCF_004348235.1). NCBI lineage: Eukaryota > Metazoa > Chordata > Mammalia > Carnivora > Phocidae > Phoca > Phoca vitulina. The sequence continues at coordinate 66,558,338 of NW_022589710.1, read as the reverse complement.
AGTACAGGTGTCGTGGGAACCGTGTGGATGCAAGAGAAGGAGGCAGGAAAGTCTGTATGTGACATTTATGGATGTCAGGTGACTAGAATTTGGAGGAGGCAGGAAGGATGGGTGGGACATGAGCTGAAGGGGTGACAGGGGCTAGATCAAGCCCCGCTGGGCCCCTGTTTCTATTCCCAGGCAAGAAGGGAGAAAGGGGAGAGTAACGAAATAAAGGGGCCTTGAGAGTCTTGCTCGTCTGCCCCTCCTTGGCTGGCTGCTCTGGGAGATGCAGCCTGGGGGGAATTTTCTCGACATTTAAACTGAGTGTCTCCAATGTACTGTCCCAAGAAAACCTGAGCATTAACAGCAGGTATGTCTAGAGGACATTATGGCACTTGTCCAGATGCTAAAACACATATGCCTTGTCCTTGGTCCAGACTGGTGTCTTAAAGGGTGGGGATGGGTAGTGTGGAGAGCTCCCCCTTCATCGGTTGTGAGGCCCCCAAAGCAGTGACATCAGGTGGACCACATAAACCAAGGAAGTTTGGATTGTCTGCTCTAAATGCATGGCTGGGGGTGAGAAAGGGATCTCCGGAAATGAGAGGGGCACTTGTTGGCCACGTGGGGTCTGCAGAGAAAGGAGGACCAGAAGAGGATCCTCTGGTGGGATCCCCTCAATGGTGGAGGGGTCTGCAGCTCTTGGCTGTCTTGACTCCACACCAAAACCTCCAACCAATGCCAGGCTCACTCTGGAGCCCCAAACTGGGGACAAAAAAAGACACAACCAGCATGGGAGGGAGGGTTGAAGTGCACTTCAAAGTTTTCCCCTTCGACCAGCTGTCTGGTGCACAGGACTCACGATCTGAGCACAGATTCTCTTTGTGCCCATTACTTGAGTGCTGTAGTGTGTACGGTCACTCCTAGCCGGCCTGCATTCTGTCCACCTCCCTCCTCTTCTGCGCTCCGGCCGCACGGAGTTACTGACAGCTCCTTCCATCACAGCCCGCTGCCGTGCACCTTTGCACACAGCTCTCCCGGCGCCCGCCAAGTCTCTTCCTCTACGGCAGCTCAGTCCATGTGGCAGCTCCTGGCCTTCAGCCTCCAGCCGGGACAGCTGCTCCATGAAACTCTCTGAGACCCCCACCCCATCACACAGAATGAACCCTTCCCTTCTCTGGGCCACCTCTGCCAACAGGGAGGTTCTGAGAAGCTCACGCAACACGTGGCATTGCAATTAACCAGTTTCCCAACTCTGCTTTGCTTTGGAAGGTTCCTGAAATAGGGTTGAAGCTTCCATTTCACTGTGCACTTTTAAGGTAGGTATGCTTCTCTCTGTTCCCCACCACCCCCTCCCCTGGGAAAGGCTGCTGTGAAATCAAAGGCAGGTCTCAGAATGGGGGTGACTCAGCCCCCTCCCCCAAGTTGTGTCTGTGGCCCCACAGCCTGGTACAGACTGAGCTTGGCAAGTACTTGCTGGATCCAAATTTGAGCTCAATGCAAGTATTCCTTGAGGCCTGCACTAGGAAAAGTCATGTGCTCTGCAAATCGGAGGGATCGGGATGACAAAGTAAAGTTCCTGTCCTTGAGGAGGTCAAGGCTGCTGTGTGTATGAATGAGGGGGTTGGGGCAGTCGGAAGGAACGCAGCCAACAGCAATGCCAGATAAAACCACCTGCGGCAGCACCTTGGCCGGGACTAAGGGGCTTTGCATTTGGGGAATTTTTTGTGATTTTTTTTTTTTAATAAAGTTTTACAATTTGTAAATGTCTTGCATTTTCTTGATCAATTCCACGGAGAACCCTAATTGCCATTCTGCATCTCATTTTATAGAGAAAGGAACCAAGGCTCAGAGAAGCAAAGAGTCTTGCCCAAGGTCAACAACCAGAATGTGCCAGAACCAGCTAGAAAGTGCTGGAACCAGGACCAGTTGCCCAGCTGTTCTCATTCCCTGACTCCTGCTCTCTCTGAGCCCGAGAAAACTCAGCTTGGTGGAACCTACCTCTTCTCTTTAAAATAGAAACCTGTAGCCCACTCTCCAGCAGAAGTTGAATCTCAGTTCTGTGGAATAAGAAGGAAACTCTGAAGTTTCTCCCTATGCCTTGTCCTCACATGGTCGCCATGGCAATGGGAAAATATTATGCGGTGAAGGAATTATGGGAATATGAATCAGCAAAACCAGCAAGAGGACCTTGGAAAACTGTGATTCCCAGTGGACGGGCCGCACTTTCAAAGTAAACACTCCAAGATGATGGACTGCACTTTGCCTCCTATAGAAACTCCACGGCCAGCCTCACCCCATTAGCGACAGACCCGCTGTCTCCGTGCGGACACTGGCCTCCTCCTCTTTATAAGAAAAGCTTTGGCCGTCTGTGAGCACGATCGCTGCTTGGCAACACAGGGTTGTGGGTATCTGCTGGCTTCATTGCATTTTAAACATTTTCCCTTGCCAACTGGAACAAATTATTGATGTGGATTTGGGTGGATATTTAACTTGTCCAATGCAGTTTCAACGGTGAAGAGTTCAAACCCGGCTTTTAAGTCTAGGATAATGAAGCTATTAATCAAGCATTAAATAATGTGAGAGCGTAATGACCGGCTCATCTCGCTGTTGCTAAGCCTCCCTGAAATTCTCAATCTGTGGGTGATAAAAAATACTGATTCAGTTCCTCAAAATAATTGCACATAGAATTGCCATAGGATCCAGCAATCCCACTTCTGGCTGTCTACTCAAAATAGTTGAAAGCAGATATTTGCATGCCTATGTTCAAGCAGCATTACTCACAAGAACCTACAGGTGGAAACAGCCCAACTGTCCATTGACAGGTGAATGGATAAACAAAAGATGGTATACCCATAAAATGGAATATTATTCAGCCTTAATAAATGAGGAAATTCTACAGAAACACTAATTCAAAGGGATATATGCATGCCTATGCTTCTAGCAGCATTATCTACGATACCCAAATGATGGAAGCAGCCCAAGTGTCCATCGACAGATGAATGGATAAAAAAAGCGGTGATATATATATGTATACACACACACACACACACACACACACACACACAATGGAATATTACTCAGCCATAAAAAAGAATGAAGTCTTGCCATTTGCAACGACATGGATGGAGCTAGGGAGCATAATGCTAAATGAAAAAATCAGTCAGAGAAAGACAAATACCATATGATCTCACTCATAGGTGGAATTTAAGAAACAAAACAAATGAGCAAAGGAAAAAAGAGAGAGACAAACCAGGAAACAGACTCTTAACTACAGAGAACAAACTAGTGGTTACCAAAGGAGAGCTGCCGGGGGTGGGGTGGGATGGGAAGTAGGGGATAGGGATGAAAAGTACACCTATCATGAGGAGCACCAGGTGATGTATGCAAGTGTTGAATCACTATATTATACACCTGAAACTAATATAACACTGTTAACTATACTAGAATTAAAATAAAAACCTTTTTTTAAAAAGTAAGGAAATTCTGGTGCTTACAGGGAAGAAGATACTTCTCTTCCTCTAAGGAAAAAAAAAAAGTAAGGGAATTCTGACACCTGCTACAACATGGTTGAAACTTGAGGACATTACGATAAGTGACAATCACAAAGGACAGTCACCTAGGGCGCCTGGGTGGCTCAGATGGTTAAGCGTCTGCCTTTGGCTCAGGTCATGTTCCCAGGGTCCTGGGATCGAGTCCCGCATCGGGCTCCCTGCTAGGCGGGGAGCCTGCTTCTCCCTCTTCCTCTGCCTCTCTCTCTCTCTCTGACTTTCATGAATAAAAAACAAAACAAAACAAAACAAAACAAAAAACAAAGGACAGTCACCTAAACGGGTCACGAAAAGACAAATCCTGTATGACTCCAGCTATGTGATGTCCCTAGAGGAGTCAAATTCATAGAGACAGAAAGTAGAACAGTGGGCTGGGGGAGGGGAGAGGCAGAATTAGTGCTTAATGAATAATGAATGCAGAGTTTCTGTTTTGCAGAATGGAGAGTTCTGGAGATGAATGGTGGTGGTGACTGCACAACAGTATGAATGTGCTTAACCCCCCTGAACTGTGCACTTAAACATGGGTAAGATGGTGAATTTTCTGGTACAGGTATTTTATCACAAGAAAGCAGTACCAGTAGAGGAATGGGTAAGGCAGAGGTTTGGGGGTCCCCGGACACTGACACAGACCTACCACTAGCCAAGCCAAAGGTCTATCAAGAACTTTTTGTGCATATTCACCGAGCATGTCGGCTTCCATGGCCATGCGTAGTCCGTCCTCCCTTTTCTGCTATATACCTGGACTGCAAGGCTGGTGGGGGCCTCTCTCCTTCCTTACTCCGTCAGCCACCAACCCGTTTCCTTCCAGCAGCACCTCCGGTGTCCCCTCCGGGAAGCCTGCCCTGATCCTCCACGGCTCTCTTTGCCCTCTGTTTACAAGTCCCCGTGCCCCACTGGGCTCCAGCCTCTGAAAACAGGAATGCGGTACTCAGCATCAGCTGCACCTGGGAGCTTGTTAGAAATGTAAATTATCCACCCAGTGACTCAATCTCTGGGCTCAGGAATCTGAGTTTTAACACGTCCTGCAGGTGAAGAGAAACGCACCCCCATCCTCTCCCCTCGCCCTCCCCTCACCCCGTAGCTCTTAACCAACAGCTGCCCAGTGAGTGAGCACAAAGGGCCTGCCCTTGGCCTCGGGGCCCACTGAGGTGCCATTCACATGCAGAGCCCCCTGAGGGATGCACTTGCATCTTGTTTGGCCTCTTTCCTTCCTTGCCCTGCTGTCCCCTCTCTGCACCTGGTTCTCCCGGGAGCACGGCTCTGGGGGACCCCACCTCACATACAGGGCAGTGGCTCGTTCATGCTTGCACCTGGGAACTGGACCCCCAGGAGGTGTCCACCATTGTATGTGTTGACAGGTCTATGGCTTAACATTGATCAGTGCATTTTGAGAAGTGTTCTTATTCTTCCCAAAGGTGTCAGTTCTTTCAGCCAAGGGAGCGACACCCCCGGTGGGGCTGTCTAGAGCATGGCTCTGTCCTCCCTACACAGACACCCTCCCAACCTTAGTGGGTGTCGTGGCGAATTCCTGTGTTGACCGGGCTGGGCTAAGGGATGCCCAGATCGGTGGTAAAAACGTTATTTCTGGGTGTGTCTGTGAGGGTGTTTCAGGAAGTGGGTTTGAATCCGTAGCCTGAGTAGAGAAGATAGCCCTCCCCGGTGTGGGTGGGCGCCACCCAATCCCCCCGAGGGCCTGAATAGAACGAAAATGTGGAGGAAGGGCGAATTTGCTCTATGAGCTGGGACATCATCTCCTGCCCTGGGTTACCTACGCTCCTGATTTCTGGGGCTTTGGGATGCAGACTGGGACTTACATCTCCTGGGACTTACTGTCCCCCAGATTCTCAGGCCTTCGGACTGGGATTGAATTCTACCACAGGCTTTCCTGATTCTCAGGCTTGGAGACGGCTGACTGTGGGACTTCTCAGCCTCCATAACCAGCTGAGCCAATTCCTATAATAAATCCCCTCTTAAAGATCCCTGTATATATCCCATTGCTTCTGTTTGTCTGGAGACCCCTGAGTATACATACAGTGGGTCCTTCCGCTCTGCCCAACTGCTGTCTCTCTGCTCAGGCCCCATGAGAGGCAGGCCGGACCCCGCTGGCCCCACAGGGGTGTGCGTTTGGGTGGCGGAGACCGTTCACTGGGCAGAGTATGACTCTCAGGCTGCCACCTGCTGCGGCCCTTTCTTCTAGACACAAGATCCAGCCGGTGCTTAGGTGCCTTAGCTACGGATCACAGCAGCGTCCTGGCCGAGGGGCCACACGGATGCTTGTCTTAGGGTTGTCATCCACAGAGACAGCGGCTCCCCTGGCTGAACCCCCCTGCACGGCCGGCCCCCTCTGGGAGCTCACACCCCACAGGGGGCTGCTGGGACCGTGTGGGCCTGGCCTGGATCTGGCCTCACCTCTCCCACAGCGCGAGGCGCAGGCTCTTCCTGCCTCCTCTGAGCCTGGCTTCCCCGTGGGCAGAGCGGGGACAGCACGGCTCCCCTGCACAGAGTCTCACACGAGACCTGGCCCAGAGGGTAGGCCCTGCTGCCATTTTCCTTGTCCAGCTGTCTAGGGTGGGCCCACGGGGGCGGCAGCCCGGGCTTTGTGCTCCTTTGGGGAAGCAACCAAGAGAAAAGGCTTCTGGCAGCTGGAACTGGTGAGGTTTGCTGGACAAGGTCCCGACAGGAGGAGCTTAGCTTGTGTCCGGTGGGGAAGAACCACCCTCGGCCCCAGTGGTGACCAGGAAGGCCCGAGGGAGGGATGATTAGGGCTGAATTCTGGCCCCTGCTCTTCCTGTCCATGTGACCTGGTGCAGGTCTCTCTGAGTGGCCTCTCTGAGCAGCACTTTATTGTCTGTAAATCTGCAGGGCTGTGGAGACAAGGAAGGGAAGAAGTGAGAGGGAGAGAGGGAAGGGGAGGAGGGAGAGGAGGGAGGGGGGAGGAGAGGGAGAGGGGAGTGAGAGGAGGAGGAGGGCAGCCCCGGAGGCCACACTGCAAATCACCGGCTGGCATGGGATTCCTGCCTGTCTCCAGCACCCCCACTCTGGCGCCCAGACCTCCTGGCCTGCTGCAAACCCTCTCCTCCTCAAGGAAGCGTTCAAGGCCCTGAGCTGGCCTGCAGTCCCAGCTAGAAGCGAAGTGCAGCCCTGATACCCAAACCCTGCCTTCGAGGGAGGGCCTCCACGGGTCAGTGACCTCTGGGAGCCACAGCCTCCCCCAGCCCCGGCCTGGCCCAGCACAGTGGGTGTGGTGATGCGCACGAAGGGTCAGAAGAGGCGTCCCCCACTGCCCTGAGCGGCCAGCCCACGTCACTCCCCATGCTCAGTTTTTCAAAAGATTTTATTTATTTTATGTATTTGAGAGAGAGAGCAAGCAAGCAGGTGGGGAGAAGAGCAGAGGGACAGGGACAAGCAGAGTCCACACTGAGCGCAGAGCCCACCGAGGGGCTCCATCTCATGACCCTGAGATGCAGACCTGAGCCGAAATCAAGAGTTGGATGTTCCACCGACTGAGTCCCCCAGGCGCCCCTCCCATGCTCATTTTTATTCTGTGCTGAGGCTCAGAGAGGTGAAGGAACGTGAATGGTAAAAGCTAAAATCAATCAAAACATCTGTCCAGCTTAGTGGAGGATCTAGAGGGAAGTCAAGAGAATAGTGATGCGGACCACAGCCAAGCTCGCAGTACGGTGTGTGAGTTCCGGGCGCCCCAGCTCTTGCCCAGCCTTTGTATTTGCAGGCGCATGATGTCTAAAACAAGCAACGCTCATCTATAGGGTGAGGGGTCTGGACAGTGTTTGCCCTCGGGGTGGTGCCTGGAGGAGGCATCGGGGGACCTGGGGGGCTGTATCATCCTGTCTCTTGACTCAGAGTACTGGTGACATAGCTGTGTGCTCGCTCTGTGAAGTCACCAAGCGCTGTGCTTCAGCTGGCTCACTTTGCTGGATGCACACTAAATACCAATTTAAAAAAGCACACTTAGGACGCCCGGGTGGCTCAGTCGTTAACCGTCTCCCTTCGGCTCAGGTCATGATCCCAGGGTCGTGGGATCGAGCCCGGCGTTGGGCTCCCTGCTCAGCGGGGAATCTGCTTGTCCCTCTAAACCTCCACCCTGCTCCTGATCTCTCTCTCTCTCTCATGCTTTCTCTCAAATAAATAAAATCTTTAAAAAAGAAAAAAATACACTTAAGAACAATCGAGGGGCACAGGTGCCCTTATTGTCCTGCTGGTACAGATGAAGATGCTGACGGTCCAGGTCACTGCCCGGGGACGGGGTCCGTCTCCTGGGCCCATCCCCACATCTGCTCAGTCACGGAGCTGCTTCAAGCTCCGCGTTTCTCTAACTGGCCACCGGTTCCTACTGGTGTCAGCCCTCAGGCTGGATGTCCCCCTGCTTGCATGTGGCTCCTCCAGGGCGGGTGTCGGTCGTTATGTGGCCCTCGGCAGCATCTGAATCCCCGGTCTGTACCTACTGGCTGGAGACAAGTATGGGGTGACACACTGTTTGCTCAGCCCAGGGTGGGACGTGTGGTGCCGGCGTGGAGACCGTCGGGCCCAGGATAGGTGCTTCCTTGGTGGGAACAAGAGGAACAGTGGCGGCTGTCAGCATGCGTTTGGGAGTGGAGCGGGCTCCCATCGTGTCTTCAGGGCCCCTACAGTGAGGCTGAGGAGAGTAGCGTGTCTCCTGCCTTGGGAAGCTAGCCGTGTGGAGGAGGGGCGGGTCGATAGCTGTCCTCCATTAGGGACACGACAGAAGAATTAAATTAATAGATGGCTGACGGGGCTCCTGGGTGGCTCAGTCGTTAAGTGTCTGCCTTCGGCTCAGGTCATGATCCCAGGGTCCTGGGATCGAGCCCCGCATCGAGCTCCCTGCTCCGCGGGAAGCCTGCTTCTCCCTCTCCCACTCCCCGTGCTTGTGTTCCCTCCCTCGCTGTCTCTCTCTCTGTCAAATAAATAAATAAAATCTTAAAAAAAATTAATAGATGGCTGAAAGTCATTTCCTTTGAGCAGTGACTTTTTAAAACCCTGCACGTAACGCCCAACATAAGGGAAGGGTCCCATGCATTATGTTCTGCCGTCATTAGAAGCAGTAATTCTGGAGATGACACAGCAACGTGAGAAACGCTTATGACACAATGGTGAGACCGAGGGATGGGAGACGCCCTCTTCCGGGCGGCTTGCGGGGACGGTCCTGCTCAGCAACAGGTGCAGTGAGGAAGGAAGCCCACGCGCTAGCACGCTGCGTCTCCAAGTGAAGGGACTGCAGGTGATAGCGGTTTCTTGTTCTCCGCGTCTCTACCTTTCCATAGAGGTTTTATTTCTTATACACATTTGGGAGTTTACTTTTTTAAGAGATGGAATGGTTTCAGCCTTGGCCCATAGCTCTCGATCCATGCGTGTTCACAGTGTTCTGGGGGCGGCTTCCTCCGGCCCTCCGGCAAGGGGCGTAGGGGGAAGGCGTGCCAGGGGCTCCAGTGTTCCATGAGCCTGCTGCAAACCCGCGGTGCCGCCTCCCAGCCACTCACCAGGACAGGCCCTTCCCTCTCCAGCTGAGGCCTGGACCGTGACCGGGAAGGAGGGAATGAAAGGAAGGGTCTGATGTGCCCACATGTGGGGAGCAAAAAGGAGCTGACGGTCCCAGAAGGATTAGACAGAGAAACAGGACCCCCTGGCCCAGGGCTATCCTCAAGGGTGGCTGAGGTGTGACCCGCAAGATGTGGCAGAACCTCCAGAAAGCCACAGGGAAGGTGGGCCCACGTGGCAGCAGCTGGGCAAGAGGAGGGAGGGACACGGGGGAGGGGTGACCTCCATCTAGCCGAGCAGACCATGCAGAGCTCACCTTGAACCCCGACTGCCCATGTGTCTGCCGCACGCACGACCATGCAGAGCTCACCTTGAACCCCGACTGCCCATGTGTCTGCCGCACGCACGGCAACACATCTGGGAGGCCGAGGGTGGCTCTGGGGAGGGCAGGTGCCTGTGCTTACCCCAAACAACTCCTTCCCTTCCTGCTACCACCTGGGTCCTACCCTGACTCTCAGCCCAGGCTAGTCGCAAGATGTTAGGGCCACCGGGACCTGAGCACGCTCCCGTTCGGAGGAATATGAGCCCTTGAAATCTAAACAACATGTAAATCACACGTCTGGGTGTCAGCCTCCGTAGGTCAGACTATCAAGGTCTATGTGTCTGAAGAAAGTTGCCCCGGGGGGGCGAGTGCACGCCTGCCCTGCCCCCCGGACCAACCAGCCTTGCCATCAGAGAACCGACAGCCAAGTAAACTCCAGATTCTTAGAAGACCAGAGTGCCATGTTTGAATGGAGCCTGAGTAGCGCCCCGCAATTTCATTGTCACGGGGAGGGAGGGCAAGCAGGATATGGGCTTTACAAGAAGTGCTTGTGAGCAAGCCTTGTCGGGACTAAGCACTCCTGGCCCTCCTTGGCCTCCCCAGGAAGCCTCCCTATCAAATGCATAATTTATGAGGATGAGCCAATGCATATTCATGAGCTCATCGCCTTCCAAAGGCCAGTTGCTGTCTCAGAAAAATCCTCCCATGATGAGTTATCGCATGGGAAGCCGAGGGCTGGGCTCAAGGCAGGACTCGGTCCTCAAAATTACTATAATCTCTAAAACTTGCTTTGAAGAAAATGCTCCCAACTGTGCCTACCTCTGGTCAAATGTGGGGGAGATGCAAAGAATGAAGCCTCTAGGGAACCCCTGAACCCCAAGGCCACACAGATAGGGGCGCACAGTAGCATTTCACGGAAACTGAGGCAGGGCTCCCCTCACCCCGGAAAAAACAACCCTGCATGCATTTTGGGTAGAACTCTGGAATAAGCCCTCCTAAGCCTCTGTTCACATAATAGCAAGAGCCCAAAAGCCCCCCTGGCTGGTTCTTACCGTTTCTGGACCTCAGTCTTCCCCATCTGTGGCCTGGGAGGCTGATCCCTCCCTGTATCCACTCTGAGACACGCTTTTCACAATTAAGCACCTCTGAGACCGGAGCGAGTTCACCCACCTTGGCTGGTGTCAGGGTATGAATGGCGGTGTTTTCTCTTTCTTAGTGGTCCAGAAGAGAATGTGCATCAATCAGTGGGATCCTAGGCTCTGATGAGCACAGGCATCCTTTGTCCCACTGCACTTTGCAGGTACCGCGTTTTTTGCAGATTGAAGGTCCTGTGTCGGCAAGTCTCCTGGGGCCATTTTTCCAACTGCATTTGCTCATTTCGTGTCTCTGTGTCCCAGTTTGATAATTCTCCCCAATATTTCATTATTCTTTTCATTAATCTTATATTTGTTAAGGTGATCTGTGCTCAGGCGCCTGGATGGCTCAGTCAGTTAAACGTCTGCCTTCGGCTCCGGTCATGATCCCAGGGCTCCCTGCTCAGCGGGGAGTCTGCATCTCCCCCTGCCCCTCCCCCTGCTTGTGTGTGCTCTCTCTCACGCTCTCTCTCTCTCTCACAAAAATAAATAAAAAATCTTTAAAAAAAAAAAAGGTGATCTGTGCCCAGTGATCACCACTTGCTGAAAGCTCAGCGTGGTTAGTATTTCCTAGAAGTAAAGTCTTTTTTAATTAAGGTATGTGCATTGTTTTCCTAGACACGATGGTCTTGCACACTTCATAGATAATTTATATCTGCCCTGCAAACCAACACATCCATTTGTCTCGCTTTATTGTGATAGTCCCCGTATCACGGCGATCTGTAATCAAACCCGCAGCATCTCCGAGGCGCATCTCTACAGCACTAAGCTCCCCCTTCAGAAGCCCTGACTGTGTGCGGAGGGGTGAGCCCAGGGCTTTCAAACAGGTGCGGAGACAAGGCCACCTCCCCGAGCACGTAGGCCGGCACGGAGCAGGTGCTCAGTGAACGCGAGTCTCCCCTTTCCACTCCTGGAAAGCAAGGGCAGGCCCATTCCCCCTAATTCGTCTGGTAGAGAAATCTGTTCACAGAATTCCTGAGTCCACATTTCATTAGGTGCGTTTTGTGGCGTTTGAAGAGTGAAATAAATGTCGGTTTAATTTAGATGTTGGGGTGGGGGTGAGAGGGAGCTTAGAAGTTTTCCCAAACTAGTCACAACCCAATTAAAATGCTACTCATGAAACCCAAGACAGTGATTCAGCTAATCCTCCATCTGGCATTTCTTGCTTACAAGCAATTCACATATGACTCAACTTTGATTCTGCTTTATTAAACATTAACCAGCACACTTCCTTATCCCAATAAAAGGCCATCTTGAAAGCCTCACCGCACATGAGTGTGTGTGTGCCCGTGAGCGTGTGTGTGCACGTGTGGGTGCCCGCACAACGGGCGAGCTCATCCGCGAGCGCCCCAGGGTGTGTGACCTGAGTGTATGTAGGGCTTGGCCTTGTTGGCGTGTGACCTGTGCTGTCACACGGGGCCACAGCTTGGTTTAATGTCCTGCAGTCACCACCTTGAGATCCTTGATAATTCTTGAACAGGGGCCTATGTGTTCATTTAGCACCAGGCCCTGCAAATTGCATGGCCGGTCTGGGTGTGTGTGTGTGTGTGCACGCCTAGCTCACGTGTCTCGGGGAGTGTGGGCGTGAGCCATATGGATAAGGGGCACGTGCCCATGTGAGGACATGTGACAGAGGGCTGGAGAGAGTGAACATGAGGGGGTGTGGAGAATCTCGTGGATGTGCCAAGGGGCGCCCGAGACCAGGGCCCGTGAGCCACACGGGAAGCCCCGAGATACAGGTCCGAGGGGCCTGAGTAGGGCTCAGGAATGCATCGTTTCGGGGAAACCCCACCCCTCACAGCTGTAATGACACCAAAGTTTGAGAACCCCAGGGTGTAGGTTTGGGGCACTGAGAAGTGAGCCCCACGATTCTTTAAGGAGAGGTTTAGAACATCCCTGAGCTCAAGCCATCTCACCACCCACCCTAGTATCTCAAGTTCAGGTTCTTAAAGGAACAGAAGCCTGCCAGGAACACCAAGGAATGGATGGGCACCAAGGCTGCTAACCTCAGGGAACCCCAGCCAGAGGCCTCCCTCGGCTGCCTGGGCCCTGAGCCAAGCAGTGACTCATGCTGGAGTGGGACGGAGTGGCCTTGATGGCCAGCCCTCCCCTCCCACCTCCCTGCAGCAGCAGGGCAGGGCCAGAGTTGCTATCCCTGGGACTTCTCCAATTTATCAGCGGGGGTCGCACTGTGGACCCTGCTCCTTGGCACCCCGCCCCTGCCCGGGTTCCTGGCCTGACATCCCACACCGAGACCCACCCTAAATTGGAAGTGATTGCTGGTGATCGGCAACACCCCCCCCCCCCCGGTGCCATGGTGGGGGGGGTACCATCTCCAGCAGCACAGGGAAGGGTCCTCATTGCAGGCGCTGACCCTTGGATTGCTGGCGCCCAGGGACCTCACCCGGGATAATTCTGTTCCCAAGCTCCATTTCACTGAAAGCCGTTCCAGGGTCAAGGCGTTACCCCCTCGCTGAGTACAGCAATGGCGGGGACAGGGGCTGCCACTTGCCACCTGGACCTGGGCAGGTCGCCTGAGCTCTCTGAGCCTCAGTTTCTTCATCTGTAAAGTAGCCCGTCCCTGGGCCAGCTCTCGGCTGGGGTTTGGCTCCTGCGCTCTGCCTTCCTCAGGCACACCTCCTCCAGGCCGCCCCTGCTTGACCAACAGACATGTCTCGGTTCCCCCCCACCCCGCCCCATGGCGAGGGGGCCGTGGGGATTGAGCCACTAAACAGCAACAGTGCAAATCAGAATTGGAGTCCTACAAGCTCTGGGGACCAGGAAAAGCCCCCCGTTTCCCCGGAGGGGAAGTGGTCCCTCCCCGAGTGCTTTCTCCTATAGCTGTCACTATGAGACACCTACCACGCACCAGGCACCCCGCAGCCCCCCTGCTGGAGCCCTTGAAACCATCACAAGAGGTAGGCGGGGATGAGGGCTCAGAGAGGGTAGGCGTCTTGCCCAAGGACACACAGCGGGTGGAATCTGAGACTGAAGCCCAGGGCATTCATAGGGACCCTGAGGCAGAGACACCTGGCCCCTCAGAGCAGGGCCAGTCCAGCCTCCAGCCCTCTGGGCCTCCAGGATCCCGATGCCATTTGAGGCTGCATACCCCCATGGTTCCTCCCTCCGCTTCCCAACACAGCCCCGGTGGCAGGGAGCCCAGCCCTTCCACTATTCCCCCAGCAGGGACCTGGCCCAGAGGCCCCGGCTTTGCCAGGAAAGATAAGGCGCCAACACCTGACTCGTCCTCTTCTGAGCTCCATCTCAATTTTCCAAAAGAACACAAAAGCTTGCTGTTCCTGGCCCTGTGCCGGAAGCTGAACCTCCTTCTCATGAAAGGAAGATAAACCATTAGCAGGATTAAGACCGGTTAGATGTTTTTAAAAAGACCGGTTAGATTTACAGCTTTTCCTCATGACCACCTGTTCCCTCCTGTAACAGTGCAGGTGTTTGAGGGGTGGGTGCCTGCCATCTGCGGGGGTCTGGCGGGGGGCAGGGGAGGCCTCGGCTCCCGTGTGGGGTCCATGCAGCACTTCCCAGCCCAGCTGCTACTAGTCCCGCCTTAGAGGTGGGAAAACTGAGGCTGGCTCAGACCACTCAGCGGGTGGATGGCTTTGCCAGTGTTCCTTGCCCCAGGATGGCAAGCTGACTCATCCGCCTTCAAAACAAGACTTGAAACAAGTGAATTCGTGTGTGCAAACCCTGCCTGCCCACACCCGAACCTCTAACTTTACAGTTGGGGCAAACAGAGATCGAAAACAAGAAGGCCAGGCCACCAAAGGGAGCCCGGGAGGTCAGTCTGCAGCCCCTGTGCTTCCCCTTCCTCCCTCTCCTCCAGCACAGGGAGCCCCCCAGCCCAGAGCAGGCCAGGCTGGGAGTCGAGGCCTGGCCTCACCCAGAGGTCACGGGTGCCAGGGCTGGGGGAAGCAGGGGGTGGGGGAGGCGGCATTCCAGGCTGAGAGGTGCCCCCTTCCCCGGCAGACCACGCCTCTGCCCCAGATTAAGGGGATGTCACAAGGAGGGACACAGTGTGGCGGTGTCTTGTGCCCCCCACCTCCAGGGGTGAGGCTTCAGAGAGCACCACCAGTAGCCCCTCCCCCACTTCCCACATCAGGAAACTGAGGCCCGGAGAGGGAAGGGAATTGTCCAGGAGCCCCAGTGACAGGGGGCAGGGACAAGGGCGGTGCAGCCCGAAGGTGAGTCCTCACACCACCCTGCACTAGCCACGTGACAATCCACCCCCTCTGGGCCCCAGTTTTCTTGTCCATAAAGTGGGAGTGAGGGTCACCCCTGGTGGTGGGGCTGTGGGGGAGAGAGGACAGGGTGCACAGAAGGGCCTTAGACGGGTCTTGACCCTGGTGCTTCCTTCGTAAAGGCCGTTGGAGGAAGAGCAACACTGGACGGATCACAAGGCTATTTGTTGAGCACCTACTATGTACCAGGTGCTGGACGTAGACTCAGATGAGGATGCCGCCCTCACAACGGTCCCAATCTGGTGAGGGGCCCCTGGCAGGGAGGGAAGGGGGGCTTTGCTAAGGATGAGGAGGTGTTCCCGGAGGAGGAACCAAACGGAGAGAAATGGCCCAGAAAGTACAGAGTTCTGTCTCCTGGCCGCGCCTGGGGTGTGAGGGGTGGGCGGCTGGCAGAGCTCCCACACAGGCAGTGGGTCCCGGGCCGAGGCGCTTAGACTACGTTCCGGTGGAGAAAAGTCCCCGAGGAGTCCCACCCGCTGAAGCATCAGGGACCCCAGGCCACAGGGCTGAGCGGAGAGGCACCCTGCGGGGAAGGCAGGCGGTGGGGGCGTCTCCCTGGGGGAGGAGGCCTCACACTGTCTTTGCAGGCGGGACCCCCTCCACGTGTTTGCCTACCAAGCCACCTTCACCGCTTCCTGCTCGCCGCCATCCCGAGGTGGGCCTCGAGTTCCAAACAGGGAAACTGAGGCTCAGCCTGTGCGGCACTCCCCCCCACATGTGGTCAAGCGGGGAGTCCAAGCCGGGCTCTCAGCTTCCCTGAGTATGTCTTCCATCATCCGCATATTTTAGGGTTTATTTTCTTATTCAGGCTTCTCTATTTTAGAAAAAACTACTGTTTTAAAGAGTGTATTTTTTTTTAACGTGTCTTTTTGGAAGGTAGCAGCTGATTCTTCCTGCAGTCAGGCCCCACTGTACTCCCTCTCCCACCAACCCTGTTTACTCCAGGCCATAAATCACTTTCTTCACTGGGGTCGGGAAACGAAGGGGAGACAGTTGCCCTTGGCACTGGGCAACTTTGGTCCGACAGCCAAAGACGGTTCAGGAGGGAGGGAGAAGAGCGGGGCTCAGAGGCCAGGAAGGTGTGAGGTGCTCCCTTGAGCGCAAAGCCTTTCCCTTGGGGGATCTGAGCCCCTCGGGCTGCTTCCCTGGGCCCCCAGCCAGAGCCCTGGGAGACCACAAGCTTCTCGGGGATCCTGTGTTGGTGCCTGCAGTAAGTAGGCTGAAGGCGCCTAGCTCCACTCACTAGGTCCTTGGAATGTTACCATATATGGGGAAAGGGTCTTTGTAGATGTAATTAAATTAAGGATCCTGAGGTGGGCGGACTCTCCTGGATTATCCAGATGGTCCTAAATGCTGCGGGGGGCGTACTTAGGAGAGAGCAGCAGAGATCCGATGCACAGAAGGGGGACAAGGAGGCCCCGGAGGCAGGGACAGAGGGATACGGCCCCCGGTCAAGGAGCACCTCCAGAAGCTGGCAGAGGCCAGGGACGGATTCTCCCCCAGTGGCAGCATGGCCCTCCTGACACCTGGACTTCGGCCCAGTGTGTCTAATTGCAGACCTTGGGCCTCCCGAACTGTGAAAAAATTCATTTCTGTTGTTTCACGCCACCAAGTTCATGGCTATTTGTTACAGGACCCCCAGGAGACTGGGCAGGAGCCGGAGGGGAGGGCCGGGGGGGAACAGCCAGGCCCTTGGCGGTGGACACTGCCCGACGTCCTGGGGCTGGGCACAAACTTCCTCTTGCTTCAGGCCCTGCAGTGCGGTCTACACTGCAGAGCTCCCTCGGGGTACCACCGGGTGACCCGCAACCCCCACAGAAGTAGAGGCAACAGGAAAGGCGTGGTCTCCTCCCTCACTGGGCTGACACTCGAGTGTACAGACGTCGAACAAAATAAAGCTACACTTTGCCTGAAGCCCTATCCCACCTCCCTCCCGCCACCTTTCCCACGGAGGCAGGTGCATAGACACGGACCTCCACCTCTATCTCTAGAATCCCCCGACCCTATCCTTGACCACGAGCACTATTCCATTCGTGCTTGGCAGCTACCCTATAAGGTATCATCGGTTTCATTTTACACACGAGCAAACAAAGGCCCAGAGAGGTTCTGTGGCTTGCAAAGGTCACACAGCACTGGGTAGCAGAGCTCGAATGCCAATGCCATCTCCCTGACTCCCCAGCCACACTCCCGCCCCTGCTTCTCACCTGCTGCCCCGAGTGGCTATGGGCACAGTGGCAGCATCCACACCTAGCCCCAGAGCCTGGAGTCCCCTTGGGGTACGACCCACCGTTCCCAGATTATAGACCCAACTGAACATCCAGGGCCACAGGGGTGAACTCTGCCTTTCTCCCACCGGGCTCCAGAACAGAACATGAATTGTTCCCTCTGGGGCAGCCTCATGAGCTTACTATCCGGAGGTGGATTGGCTTTCCCTCACCCCCCGCCCAGCTCCCGGCTCTGGTTACAGCTACACAACCAGCTTGACCATCGGCACCTCTGCCAGGCTCCAGGCTCCTGCCCGAGCTCACAGGAGGATGCTCCTGGCCGATTTCCAGAGCTCTCCATGGACAGACGGAAGCTTGCAAGTCCAGGAAGGGCAACGTGACCAGCCTCGAGAGGAGTCCAGGGGAAGAGGCCAAATGACTTAAGATAAGAAAAACATGCAGGTGTCCCTCACCGGAAACCCCAATGACGGGCCCGGCTTATCTTCCCTGAGCGTGTGGTCTGGACACCTGCCTCGTCTGGGTTGTGCCGACGCGGCCGGCTCCCTTGGCCGGCCCAGCCCAGCACTTAGGGAAGAAATCACCAGGGCTGGGCCAGTGTCAGTCAGCACCTTCTCTGATGAGGTTTGTCCCTTTCCTAAATGGGTTGGCAACTTGCAGAAACTGTCAACTTTCCTACTTTCTTCGACTCCCTCCCTCCCACCAGCCTTCAGAGGAGGCACTGTAAGCCCAGACCACAGCTTCGAGCAGGAAACATTTGCTGGGCAGCTGCTCTGGGCCAAGACCCTGCAATTATCTCCCTGAATCCTCACCACAGCCTGGGAGGCAGGCACTGTCCCTGTCCCCATTTTACAGATGAGGACATTGAGGCTTATGGTCTCAGAGCCAAGGGGGTGATGCCAAGGAGCACAGGAAAAGACATTCAACACCACTAGTCACTAGAGAAAGGCCGATCAAAACCACAGTGAGATACCCTCCCACCCGCTAGGATGGCTGGAATTAAACAGGTAACGACCAGCGTTGGTGAGGATGCGGAGGAAGGGGAACCCTCGTGCACCCCTGGGGGGAATGCAAGCTGGTGCCGCACACACGGGACGTGCCCAATGAGCACCACCGAATCAGGTGGTCCACTGAGACCCCTCCAGAGAGGAGCAGCAGGGAGAGTGTTTTCTGCAACTGCACCATGCTTGGACACTTTTTTCCACCCAAAATAAATCAGGCAGGAACCCTAGAAGATGTGTTTAAACTAGGACGAGAGTTCTCTAAACAGTCTGGCTTAGAGGTTGGAACCGGGGCGCCCCCGGGGCTGCAGGGGCGTCTGATCCCCAGCAGGGAGTCCTACTATCCCAGCTTTATTAATTTAATTAATATTTAATTTATTTTAATTAATGAAATTTTTACTTAATATTTTATTTAATTAATAATATTAATGTATTAAATTCCAGCTTTATTTCCAGCCATTCAGGTGACGTCATCGACCCTTACGGAAAGGCTTCAAGACAACCTCTAGTCTTTGCAAACATTATTTTTAAACCAGGTCTTATCTCATCATGCAAAACGACATGCGGCTTTCATGGCCACAGCCCTCCGGTTAAGCTCGTTTCATTAGATGCTACTATTACTCAAACTGACGGCGAGACTCTACGTGGTGGTGGTGTCGTGGGATCAAGGAAATAGTGCCTGCCTCAGAGAGACGCCGCACAGACTCATAATTCACCTTCCAATATATTTCTACCATCATTTCCTTCTAAACTCAGACCCTATTTCTTCATCCGCTGACTGCGTTGATTGAACAGGCTCCGGAGCTCTCCAGCCCAGCACCCTCTTCAGTGCGAGAGCAAATAATAAATCAACAGAGCTTCGCGGCAATTAACGGCTCATGTTTCTCTTGGTTATGCTTTTCCTTGCTGGTGTGGTGACCCAATCTCTCAGACACTGATGTTTGTGCTTTTAAATGCAAATTCAAATCTGTGGGAAAGAACACGTTTTGAAAAATCTTGTCCCTTGCTTTGTGACTTGCATGTTGGAACGATTCATAATCTGCATTTCAGATGCTTACAGACTGCAGCTCAGACGATACGCTCCCAACATTTCATAATTAAAATGGATTACTTTTTTTTTTTTTTAAGTCAATTGGGGACAAAAGTCAACGGGGGGGCAGATATGACTGCCATTCACAAACGGAGGGCTGTGCTCCGCCTTCTGGCCATTAGGTGTGGCCATGTGACTCACTTGAGCCAATGAAATGATTGTAGTGGCAGGATGGGCCACTTGGGCACGGGAGGGTTTAATTGTCAGTGCGGTGTCTCTGTCTCTCTGCCAGCCTCATACCCGGGGAAGCGTGGGTCCATATGGAGGCATCAGGCTGAGCCACCGCCTAGGTAACCCGCCCTGAGAGTTACCCAGGTCGGCAAAGGACTTTGCATGAGCGGGAAATATACCTTTGTTGCTTTAAGCCGCTGGGATTTACTTGGTTTTTTTTTTTTTCCAGCGCATACTGAGCCCATCCTGGGTGCTATTATCGGTAAAAAACAAAGGGTCTGTGTTGATGAATGCAAAGATTTGAAATCAGCAGTTGTGGATGACAATGGGTACCTCTGACTCATCTCAGCCACCAGTTTCTTTTATTTTTTTTTAAGATTTTATTTATTTATTTAAGAGAGGGAACACATGGGGGAGGGGGAGAGGGAGAGAGATTCTGAAGCACACTCCAAAACTGAGCACAGAGCCGGACACGGGGCTCGATTCCACAACCGCAAGATCATGACCTGAGCCAAAATCAAGAGTCGACGCTTAACCGACTGAGCCACCCAGACGCCCCTCAGCCACCAGTTTCTGTCTTTTATTTTGACTACATAGATTCAAGAAAATACAGGAAGTGGTCGCAAACACCAGCAGCTTCATTTAAAGATATAATAAAAATTAAAAAAAAAAAAATCTACCTTGCTTTCTCAAGAATGCTCAATTAGAATGAACCCAATCCCTTAAAAGAACAGAAATGGGTAACTTTCGTTTCCCAGTTGAATTCCCAACAGCTTCTAACCGGTATTTGTTGTCGTGTTAAGACCCATCCCAAGGGCACTTCAGACACCGGAGCAGGGACCTGAGCCACGTGGCGTGAAAGCGCGTTCACCTGCTGCTCGGAGATGCCCAGGGCTGTAATGAGGGCGGGCGCAGAGCAGGGCCCCGAGCCCCACCTGATGTTGGAACACAGGACATGTGTGCAGAGCCATGTGCTCGCCTGTAGGATTCTATGAGGGTGGATACCAACAAATAACGTCCCCGAGGCCAAAAATGAAAGGAGGCTTGTTGCGGGTCACCCAGCAATGAACCCCACCCAACCATCTTCCCTGCCATCCAACATCCTGTGAGCTGGACAGAGGTGTCCAGGTGGGCAGCACTCGACCAGATGGTTGGGGGGTGGGCGCTCCAAGGGGACAGGGTCCCCTAGGAACCGCAGAATCAAGGGAGGGATCCTGGAGGAAGCAGAGCCCCACGGAGGCCAGATGATGGGCTGGCTTTGGGCAGGAGGAGAGAAGGCAGGAAGAAGGAACAAAGGTGCCAGAGGGAATGGGCTCATGTTTGGGAATCAAGCCTGAGTCCCCGTTTATCATTCCCCGGTTGGGTGACCCCGAGCCAGTCTTTCTTTCCCTTGGGCCTCAGTCTCCCCCTCCATAATGCAGGGATTCCACAGGTTGGGAGTGCGGACATGGCACTGACCTATGACAGGAAGGAGCTGTGAGGGGCAGGACTAGGGGGCCTTCTGGGTCCTGTGTCTGCCCCCCAGCCCCCTGCTCTCAGCCAGGTCGTGTGATGCTGCTCAGGTTGAGCCCTTCTGCCGTCAGGAGCAGGTGCCTGGCACATCTACGGCGAGAGTTTTCAGGTTCACTCCTGAGCACCATCGGCTGCCCTCCATTCCTCCCCCAGGCCTCACGGTTTGTAAAGAATTTTTTTTTTTTTTTTAAGATTTTATTTATTTGCGAGAGAGAGAATGAGAGACAGAGAGCATGAGAGGGAGGAGGATCAGAGGGAGAAGCAGACTCCCTGCTGAGCAGGGAGCCCGATGTGGGACTCGATCCCGGGACTCCAGGATCATGACCTGAGCCGACGGCAGTCGCTTAACCAACTGAGCCACCCAGGCGCCCCTGTAAAGAATTTTAAGGCAACATCTCACGGAGCCCCCATGACAGTCCCTGGGGTTGTGGTGTCACCTGCACTTACAGATGAGGCGAGCGAGGGGGAGAGAGGAGAGCTGCCTGCGTCCACAGCGTCCACGGCAGGGGCTGGGTCTGCCTGACTTTGGACACCATCCTCCATCCACTCCCGTGTGTTTTTACAGACCAACTCTGGGACTTTGCCGGGTCAGCTCCAGTCCCTTGGAGATGAGCATCTGTCCTCTGGACATCCCTGATGGGGGAGGCAGCCCGGGGACGCAGCCTCCCTGCCCCCACATTCAGCAGTTGCTTAACCCCCCTACTCCCCTGTCCCTCCCCTCCTGAGTCAGCCTCATCCTTCTCCTCAGGACCATCCTGTCAGCCTCCTCCGGGCCTCTTGGCCTCCAGATTCTCTAGTCCCTGCCCCCCACACATGGAAGCAATGCAGGTACCCCCTGGCTAGAGTTCTCACTGGCTCCCTATTGCCCAAGAGATGAAACCTGAACCCACTTACCCATCTAGAAAGGGGGAAGCCCTCATCAACTGGAGGGGGAACAACCTAGAGAGATGACAAGGCCCAGGGAGCAAGCCTGCCTCTCCTAGGGGAAGACACTTCCTCTCCAAGAGCAAGCCCTAAATAATTAAAATGTTTTGCTTTCATCTCCTCATTGACACGGGCGCAGGCCCTGAGGTCAGTTGGTAAACATGAAGGCGAATCAAACCCAGGCCAGGACAAGGAGGGAGAAGGAAGTGGGGCTCTCTCTGGGCTCTGGGGATGCCAGGAGGAATTGAGTGGGATATGGGGGTGGCCCACTCCAATGTCAGGCCCTCCACCCTTGGGAAAAAAAAAAAACCTTGTATCCAGGCAAAGAGAGATACTTGGGGAGCCTTTGGGGGACCCCAGAAGCTGTTGGATCCCAGCTGAATCACTCGGAACAGCTCCAGGAGCTGCAGAGCTGAGGGAGGTGATAAAGACAGGGTAACGGGCAGTAGCAAAGCCTGTCCACTGCCCACTGAACGAACAAAGGGAGGCTGGGGTCCCCAGGGGCCACGGCCTCCGTGGGAGTTTACTCAGGAGGACAAAGAGAGTCACTCTGTTGGCTGAACCCTCATCACGTTAGGGGTGCCCGTCCTCACCACACCCTCCAAAGCAGGGCAAACGGAAACCCACCCCTGAGGCTCAGAGAGACTGAGCGACTCACCCAAGGCCACAGAGCCAGGGGGCAGTAGAGTGGAGATTCGAACCCCCACGCTCTGAGGGACTTGCATTCCTTGCTCTGCTGAGAATAACAACGGCCTATTCTTTGGTGCTTGGAATTGAAAAACTGTTTTGCTGGAAACTCTCCCAAACACGTGGGGACCGACAGCACGGAGGCTGGATTCTCTTCCTGCAGAGTTCTGCCGGGAGGGGAGGGGGCCGACCACGAGGTCAAAGGCAGGAAGAGACATTCAGCAGACCCAGGATGCGTGGAGCCAGCACCTTCCGGCCCCTCCGTCCAGGCCCCGGCAGCCCTTAGAGACACTGTCTCCAGACCCAGCGAGGGACACGGTAGGGCCCCATTTTACAGACGGGGGAACTGAGTCTCCGTGGGAAAGGGGCCCGTCCCGTGCTGTGCTTCACTCGGGGGCCGAGCCAGGCCTAGAATCCAACCAGCTGTAAGGGAAGCCCCTTCGCCCGACCGGGTGTGCGGGCTGGCAGTTCCCGCTGCAGGCAGCTTCCTGCTATAAATACAACGTGGACTCCGGTAACCTTAGCCTCCAGGCTCCCCTGTCCAGGCACAGGGCCACAAGTCCTGGAGCCGACCGCGTGCCGCTCTGCTCTGCTCAGCACAGTTTTCCTGACACCTTAACCAGGTACCACAGTTTTGGTACGGGCTCCAAATTATTGGAGACAATGCTGAGCTAGCTCTGTCCGAAATGAGAAGGGCTGCTTTTCGGATGCGAGCCGCGAGGGCCTGCAAGACCCCCAGCCCCGTCCTGAGCGAGGGGCAAGCAGGGTGGGATTTCCTGGATGGGGCCCTGAGTCTGGGTCTGGGGAGCTGGGTTCGAATCCTGACTCTACCATTTACCAGTGGGGCGAACTGGGGCCAGTCTGTTTGCTTCTCTGAGCCTCAGTTTCCCTAGCTGTGCAGTGGAGTTCATGCATCCCCTCCAGGGATCAAACAACATCTCCAAAGTGGCCAGGACAAGACCCAGCACATAATCTGTCCCCTTCGTTTTCCTCTTTGGCTGCAGCTCACTTACTGGTTGAGCAGTAATAACAGTTACACCTGCTAACAGTAAGCCTGGCGTTATTTTAAGCGGGTTATATGCTTCCCGCTTTACTCTATATGTTATATGCTTTACTCTTCATTGGCACTTGAGGAGCTAATATCCTATTATTGTCCCCATTTAACAGATGAGGAAACTGAGGCACAGGGACCTTCAGTAACCTGCCCTCGGTCACACAGGTCGTGGCTGGGGAGCTGAGAACTTTCCTGCTATAGACACAGGCCCAGGGATTGGTTTCTGAAAAGAGGTAAAAATATTTCACAGCAGCCTCCTGGACCCAATCACTGCCCGTGGGGCTGGAATCCTAGAAAGTCTTGACCTTCAGACAACACACTCTAAGAGACCCCCCCATATAAACACGCATACACCACTGCACCCAGGTGTTGCCTCTACTCCGGCCAGCCAGATTCCCCAGCAAGTCCAGCACAGCAGAGCTGGCACTCTACAGGCAGGAAGCCAAGTCCCAGGCTCGCCCAGGGCGACCCGCCCAGCCAGGGTGGGCAGAGCCACGACCGTGCCCGCCGGCCCCCAGCCCAGCTGACCCTCTCCTACACCGTGAAGGGGCAGTAAAGGCCGTGTCTCCTCCCAGCCTCCCACACACACATGCACACGCACACGCTCAGCGCCCATTCCATCGCCCCGGCGGGCTAAATATTGTTCTGGCCTTCCTGAAATACCCAGCTCTGTGCGGGTGGTTTTACAAGCTGCTAAAAGCAGGGCCGTGTCCCTGGTGGAGGGAGAGAGCTATTCCGGGTTCGTGTCAGGTGTGGGCAGAGCCAGCCAGAAAGGGCCTGTCTGCTGCACCCCCCCCCCCATACTGGCTCCTCGGCAGACAATTCCTGGCACCACTAACGCTTGGGGGAAGAGGGTGAGGTCAGGCCAGTTTTGTCGGTGTCCCCCTCCCCAACACACACACACACACACACACACACACACGCACACTCTTCACTTGGCCAGGCCCAGGTGCCAGGACTGTCCACCAGACACCACCCCGGGGTGCCACACTGCTGTCAATCACAACCCTCCCAGGAACCCCAGGCCAGCCTGACACGCCCAGGATGCTCCACGGCGCTGCGGGACAGATAAGGACTCCAGGGACCACCGACATGCAGTGGCTTAGGCAAGAAGGCGCAGCTGGAGGGGCCAGACTGGCAGGCAGAGAATCCTGCCCAGGACCCTCCACCTGCTGCTTCCTCGAGGCCATCACTGAATGCTCACTGCATGCCAGGCCCCGATAGATGGGCGGTCACACGTTATCACACTCCATCTTCACAACCACCCCGGGGTGGGGGGACTGTTAGCACTGTCTCTTTTTTCACTTGGGGATACTGAGCTTCAGAGCAGTGAAGTTCCTTGCCCTAGGTCGGTCACCCAACCTAGAAGTGAAAGAATTGGGATTTGAACCCGGGCAGCCTGGAGGAGGCTGTGGGCAGCCCTGGTCCCACCCACGGCCGGCTAGAGGGATGTCCACCTCAGAGCCTTCTTTCAGCCGGAAGGAGCCGAGGGTGGTCAGGCAGCCGCACAGGGGAGCCAGTCCCCTGGGGAGGGCAGAGGGTATGTGCGCAGACCCCAGTATCTGAGCGCCCCTCTGCCTTTGTGTCCCGGGCCATTTCCAACCTAGAGGATTTGGGGACTCCTGGAGGGCCTGCCTTGTGCAGGTGGACCAGGGGCTCAGAACTTCCCAGAGGTCTCAGATCGTCAGGGAATCAGATGGAAGCTGGAGGCTGCCCCCCCCCAGATACATGTTCACACACACTGGTTTGCATGCAGTTCCAGGGGCCCGTGGCACCCCGTGCCCACAGCCCAGCGCCCGCGGCGCTGTGGGTCAGCTCCGGACTCCCCAGATGGCCACGGGCACGGCTTCCTGCTCTAGGCCCACCAGGGAGACCGCGGGTGCAGCAGAACTCAGCTCTGAAAGGCCAGTTCCCCTGCCAGGAGCACAGCCCCCCTACCCCCCCCACTCTAGGCATCAGGCTAGGAGGAAGGGGGTCCAGCCCCACAGCTGCCTGCAGCCTGGGGTGGGGGCGCCTGGTGCCCTCGGTGACAGCGGCCTTGGCTCTGCACCTGGAGCTGTGGTGGGTAAATATAGCACTGCCACTCACCGGCCGAGGGGCCCTCGCCGTCCGACATGGTGCAGGAGATGGGCGGCCGGCCGGCCACCAGGCTGCAGGGACGCTCAGAGCCGTCAGTGGCTGTCACCCACCTGGTGGGGCTTGGGGCTGCCGGGCCTCCTCCGTGTCCAGTCCCCAGGCAGTGTCCCGCCTGAGCCGGCCCGGCGGCCCCCCCTCCCCATTCTGGGCTGGGCAGATAAGAACGTGCTCCCGAGCCAGGATCCCGCCCGATTGGTGGATAAATCTGGGCACTGCCCTCCCCTGCCCTGGGCCTCTCCCGGGCAGCCTCGGAATGTTGCCTGAGAAACTGCTGCACCCCTGGGTGCTTGGTCAGTCCCCAAGACCCCAGCCCCAGCCCTGGAGACCCCAGAGTGCCTGAGCCTCTCTCCCTGGGAAGGGTTCCACTCAGCCAGTGAGGGGCTTTTATGGGCATTGGAGGAAAAGACGGAGTGATGCCACCCCCTGAGCCCGTGCCTGGTGCTGCCACGCGGGTCCTCTCACTCGGCTCTCCGGAGCAGCCGCGACCCACCCAAGGCCACCCGGCCAGCGAGGGGAGTGACCAGAGCCGGACTCTGGAGCCCGACTGTCTGTCTCCAAGGCTACAGGAAGGCGTGGCCCTTGCCTTTGTTTGTCAGTCCAAGAGCAGCCACTTCTGGGCACCTCCTGGGTGCCAACTGGGTGCTGTGGGGGGATGGAGGGGGACTCCCTGGGGGAGCCACAGGACCCAGCGTCAGGCACAGAGTGGGGATGTAGGAAATATTGGTTGGGAGGACACATCTCAACAAGCACTTAGTATGTACCTGCTGTGTGCTTGCCTAAGAGGTAACCCAGTCCTTCTCCTCGGTTGGAGGGCCTGGACCAGAGACTAGGGCAATGAGGCAAGTGGAGGGCTCTGAGCTCCGCTCCCAGAGGCATCACCCTTGGGCTGGGCATCACTGGGCCCCCCAGGGCTCAAGGTCTACCTGGTTCTGCATGCAGGGCGCAGAAGGAGTGAAGTGGCTTAAAGAGGAGAGAAGCTGGTAATCAACCCCAAATAGAAAGATACAGGAGGGCTTCCAGGAAGAGCCAGCATTTGAGTCATGTCTTTGAAGAATCTGAAAGTTTTTTCAGCGAAAGAGAGGGCATTTCAGGAAAAGAGATGAGCAGGTGCATAGATAAGAATTGGGAAACCTTGACTGGAGAGTGCCAGGCGTCCCTGGCAGGGGCTGGAGGTTATGATCATCCAAAAGAGAGGAGGTTGATACTTGTGGAGGGAAGGGATCAAGGCTAGGGAAGTCAGGGGAGGCTTCTTGGAAGAGGGGGCAGATGCTGGTGCTCAAGGGTCCATGAGCCTTAGAAAAATGAGAGGGGGTAGAACAGCATCATCGGAGGCATCCAGCAGCTCTCGCAAGGCACTGAGGCCTTTCCCAGCTCCGACACCTGGAGGGCCCAGGCCACAGTGTTTCAAAGGAACTGCCTTTTGGAGATGGGGTGGGGGAGAGCTGCAGTCACACCAGCTGTGAGAGATAGCAGCAAAGGAAGTCAGTCCCTGTAAGGTGGTTCCAGGCCTCCTGGCCTATGCCTGTGCTGCTCCCTTGGTCAGGAATTCCCTGTCCTCCTCCCCCTTCTCCTCCTCTGTGAAGCCTTGTCTGACTGTCCCTGAAGGTGGGCCAGGGGCCCTTGCGTTCGGCTCCACAGCCTGCCCTCACTGTGGTCTGTGCCTGGTCCTGGTTTTGTCCACCTCTTGGTTGGCTCTTGCTGTATGATAATGAGCTCACTATCACTGGAGGTATGTAAGCAGGGCTGGACAGCCACTACATGAGAACACAGTGGAGGGAGTTCAAGCATCAGGTGGGGTTAGTTTAATGCCTTTGGGGCCCCTCTAAAGTGACCAACTTGTCCTGGTTTCCATGGGCCTTGCCCTGTTTCAGCCCCGAAAGTCCTGCCTGCATCCTGGGAACCCTCAATCATAGGCAAACCAGGACTGTCGGTCGTCCTGGGTCCCTCCTGAGATTTTTAAATGAGAAAAGAAAAAGAAAAAAAAAAAAATTAAAAAGACAAAGCAAGGCTGGAACTGTCTCTGGAACCCCACAGCCCCCACCCCCTCCACCTGAGGCATTCCCCTCCTCCCCTCCCACCGCCTAACTCAATTCGGGGCAACTCTCTGGGAGTGAGTGGAAACCCAGCGGCCCTGGGCCTTGGGCGGAAGGACCGGAGGCAGGTCAGCAGGGAGAGGAGAGGCTCCGGAGGGCTTCCCCACCTGCACGGGGAGCGGGGTCTCACCTGCTGGGTTTTGAGGATTAAATGATATAAAGCACGGCAACAGTGTGGCCATTCTCCGCAAGTGACAGCTACATCCCCAGGGAGGTGCGGGACCAGGAAGGGGCACTGCAGCCCACCTGCGAAGCCCTGCACTCAGCACTCAGCACTCAGCACTCAGCGCTCGCCTCTCCCCGGGAGCTGCAGCAGGAGGCGCGGGCGGGGTCAGACCCGCTCGCTGTGTGGCCTCGGGCAGGTCCCGGCCC
Organism: Phoca vitulina; assembly: GCF_004348235.1. Classification (NCBI taxonomy): domain Eukaryota; kingdom Metazoa; phylum Chordata; class Mammalia; order Carnivora; family Phocidae; genus Phoca; species Phoca vitulina. The sequence goes on along the minus strand of NW_022589710.1, from coordinate 66,530,324 downwards.
CTCTCCAGGCCTCTCTCTGCACATCTGTGGAGCATTTAGGAGCACCTCCTATGTGCTTGGCCCTGGGCCAGGCTGAGGGCGGGAAGAACCCCACAGGGTCCCTGGCATGAGGCGCGCCCAGTCCCAGGGGACCACGCTCGGTCCTCATCTCCCGCAGCACCTGCTCTGGGCTCCCTGGCAGGAGCTGGGTCGACAGAAGCACACGGGGAACGCTCCTTGGGGCGTGCAGGGGGACAGGGGTGTGCCCAGTGCTGGACACACAGTGGTGCCACAGAAAGAGCCCCACCGAGCCACCTGGCGTCCCAGACAAGAGGCCCTCAGCTCGGCCGCTGCCGGGGGCACCGCAGGACCGGGGCCGGGACGGACCCAGGGTCAGATGGCCTGGGTCAACGCCACTCTGCCAGCCCTCCTTGGCGACTGGGACAAGCCCACCCCAGCCTCGGCTTCTCATCCGAACGTGAACGTCAGGGGGGGGGCTGCGAGGGGCTGAGCACCAGGGCCAGGACGCCTGGGAGGGGCCCTCCGCCTCCCCACCGCGCGGCCGTCAGCGTGTCCTCCCGAGTCCCCCGCTACCCGACTCCCTGTGCGCAGGCCACTTCCCCTTCCCGTCCCTGGCCCCAAGCGCCTTCCTGTTGTTTTGTTATTGTGGGAACATGTGTTGGGGAAAAAACTACTCGATTCCTCTGCTCCTGAGGTCACTGCAGCAGCTACGGGCCACGGCATGCGTGTGCAAACGTGCGTGGGTGTGCGTGCGCTGGTGCACACGTGCGTGACAATGCATGTGGGTGTCACGGTGTGCACGGGGGCGGGTCGGTGCGTGGGGAAGTGTGTACCTGCGAGAATGTGTGAGAGCCTATCACACGTGTGGGTGTGGGTCTGTACAAGTGAGCATGTGTGTGTGCACATCTAGGTGTGTGGGAGCACGTATGTGGGTGTAGGGGAGTGTGGGTGAGTGTGAGCATGTAAGTGTGTGTGGGGAGTGTAAACACGGGGCACGTGCGTGGTCCCATGTGAGCTGTGTGTGCGCGTGCGGGCGTGTGTGTCCCCCTGTGCGTGTGCCCGTGTCCTCTGGCTCCTGCGAGCTCACCCTGTATGTCCGAGCTGCCCGCTAGCTGTCTGTGTCCCCGTCCTGGGCCCTGGAGGCCTGGCACGGGGCCGGCCGGCCCCTGGGGGCCCCCAGCAAGTGGCTGCCGCCTGTGGGGACGGGGCAGGGAAGGCAGGGCAGAGCGGTCGGCGCGAGTGTGGAGCTCGGGGGGGCTCCCTGAGCAGTGGCAGGCGGGCGGAGGCCTGGAGGGTGAGCCAGCGGCCTAGGCGCGAGCCGGCTCAGGCGCGGCCGAGGAGAAGGGCCCGCAAAGTGCTCGGGGCGCTGAGGGAAGGGCGGTGGCCGGAGAGCCAGTGTGAGGGACAGGCGGGCTCCTCGTGGGGCCTGCAGTCTGCAGTGGTGCGGTTTGCTTCAAGGGGAACAGGGCAAGAGGGGTGCACGTTTACTGGGCGTCAGTGGGGCCAGCTCTGAGCGAGGCCCCTTCCAGGCCCTGCCTCAACGGCAAGGTCTCAAGGGAGGGCAGCAGCCCCCCAACTGCCCCCACACCGCTGCTGGAAGGAGGGTGCCCGAGGAAAGGAGGGTCAGGGCCGGCCTGAGCAAAGGTGCGCGGGGCGCCACAGCACGCTGGGGTCAGGGAGGAGGCCCGCTTCCCGCCCGCGCACCTGCTCACCCCAGATTCACATGGACACCAGCTAGTCCCGGGGGCACCAGTAACTCCCCTCTGCTGGAGACCCCATCTTCCTGGGCCTTGGGTCCCCCCCACAAGAGAGGCAGGAAAGTTTTGAACACAGAGCCTCACCTGGGTCCTTGGTGGCCATGACTTGAGGAAGGACAGTGTATGTCCACGCTGGGTGGACCCTGCCTCCTGGGTGTGTGATCTCGGGCAGGCCCCCTCGCCTCCTGGACATCGGAGGGAGGGGGGTGCACGCGGCGCCACAAGGGCACTTCCCGGGTCTGTCCGCTGCCTTAGGTTAGAGCAGACACCTCCTTACAGCTCAGGTCACAGCGCACACGCCCCGGGAACAGGCAGCCTGAGACACGCAGGCATGGCCCCTGAGACCCACCCAGAAGAGACAGATACGCCGTGACAGGGAGGCCGCAGAAACACAGAGATATACGGAGACACGAGTAGATACACACACGTGCAGTGCGGCTCTGGGAGCTGCTTTCCCGCACCCAGGGGCCCCCATCCAGCCCAGCCTCCACGCTCCCAGCCAGGAGAGAAGCTCAGAGCCCTGTCCAGCCGCACGAGGTGACCTTGGGGTGTGAGGGCGGGGGCCGCTCCTGGGTCCTTCGGGCAATACCCTCGCCTCTGGGTGGGGGCCAAGGAGCCGCCATCATTTGGGGTGTGTGAGGGGTAGGGGTGGCTCAGGGGACAAGGACCTGGTAGGGATGCTCTGGCCTCCTCCTCAGGCTCTGGGGCTCACAGCAGGGCTGAGGCCCTCCAGGGAGGGGGAGGCCCCACCTTTTGGGGCCGGGGTTACAGCACAGCGGGCTCCGGGCTGGCCGCAGTGGACGCTCAGTGGTGAGCTGGATGCATCATCAGCATCATCATGGTATCTTGGGCTCCTCCTCACCCAGGGTCCCAGGGCCACCCAAAGGTCTCGGATAAGGGCTCTCCCCATGGGCAGGGGATAAAGGAGCCCTGCTAGAGTTGCTGTCCCCTCTGGCCCCAAAAGCCAAAACCAGCAGAAGAGCTGGGCCCAAAGAGAGGGAACAGGGAGGGGAGTCTAGTCCTTTGCCTTTACCTGCCCAGCATTGACCCTGGGACCCTCCACACCCCACCTGGAGGCCAGGCTCCTGCACGGAAGGCCCCAGTGTCCCCCTTGCCCCTGCCTGGCCTCACTGTCCTGAGGCCCATGGAGCCTCCTCCAGGGCAGGCTAGGGAGCTTGGCACAGCAGGGTGGGGGTTGCCAGCCGGGTTGGGGCTCTGGAATACCGCCGAAGGGACCAGCACACTTGCCCCTGGCTACCTCCTGCTGGTGGTGACGACTCTGCCTGGCTGGCCCAGGGTCCGGCCCACCAGCAGGAACTACCTAAGGTGGGCAACACCAGGGGGGTGACCGTGGTTTCCCCAAGCGAGGAGGAAGTGCAGGGGAAGCTGTGTTCTGGGAGAAACAAATGTTTCTAAAGCTCCAAGCCAAGGAAGGGCCTTGACCCCATGTGTGCCCACCCCAGCCCTGAATCAGAGAAATGGCCCTCCGGCAGTAAGTCTCCCTCCCCTGCCAGAAATACCCCCAGGGTCTGCCCCCTCCCCCCAGCTCGCGTTATATTTAGACGTCCAGGCAGAGATGTCCAAGGCTGTCTGGAGCCCAGGGTGAGGTCTGGGCAGACATGTGGATTTAGGAGTCATCCACCCCAGGGGGGTGAGAACCTCCTTTGGGTCACACACTCATCAGGAAGCCTGCTTAGGAGGCAGAGGAAAGCAAACGTCCTTGCAGAGGGGGTGAAATGAGGGAAGAGCCACCGGCTTGAGCCCCCTCTTGCCCCTGCCCTGAGGTCCCCTCCTGGTGGCCAACCTCTCTCTCACTGATCAGCCAGGAAACACACCCATACTGTCTGTGAGGTCCACCTGGGCTGGACCTACCAAACTCTGGACCATGCCTGACTGGCCAAGACAATCAGGAGGGGCCAAGCTCCGTCCAGAACCTGCCCGGGGGGCAGCTCACTGTGGCCCCTGCCCACTCACACTGGCTGCCACTGAGGCCCGGCAGCGCCACTAGGTGACTCCGGAGCCAGCCTGCTGTCCCAGCCTGCAGAGCAGAGAGGAAGAAAACCTCCCGCCTCCCACGGCTGCACCAAGCTTCTCACCCCCAGCCTAGGCAGGCCAAGGCTCTGGGTCCAACCACCAGCCCGACCTTGGCCACAAGCCCCGGGAGGACCCCTCATCACCAGCTTCCAGGACCCTGGTGCAGCGGGCACTGGAGGTGGCTTCAGTTCAGCCAAGAGCACGTTAAGTGTTAGGGCAGCTCAGCCCCGAGGAGTCTGGTGGCACCCCCAGCCCTCCCAGGCAGGAGGAAGCGGCCTGCACCCCTGCCCGGCTCTCAGGGAGCTTCTCCACCGCGGGGCTTTTCTGGCCAAAGCCCCCCCCCCCCCCCCCCCCCCCTGCCGGCGTCCCACCGCCAGACCCAACCCAGCGCCCGGAGAGGTCGCGATCTCGGCACGCCCGCCTGCGTGGCTGTCCCTCTAGCTCCCCACGCGCTGCCGCGCCGCGCCGCGCCTCGGCGGCCCCACCATGCGACACGGGGATGGCGACGCCCCCCTGCCCACCCTCACCCGAGTGGCCCGCGGGCGCTCCAGACCGACCACCGGCGCCTGGCCCCGCCCCCTCCGGGCCTCCGGTCCCCGCGGGATGGGGAGGCACCGCCCCCTCGGCCTGCCGCGGCCGCGCCGACCCGAGCGCTGCGCCGGGGCGCCACCGTGTGGTTCTTCTGGGAACTGCACGGCCCGGCCTCCCAGGAAAGCTCTTCCTTCCGTAGAGGTAACAAGCAGTAAAGATGCTCAGGCCAGTGACAGTTACTGCTGGCGGGTCTGCAGCACTGTCGCGACAGGCTCCGTGCTAAGTACGATCTGTGCAGAACGCTCTTAATTCTCCCATCAATCTTAGGATCTCCTATCATCCGTCCTCCCTTACAGATGGGGAAACTGAGGCCCAAGCCACATAAACAGTGACAGTGCAGGTCGGATTTGATCCCACGAAGCCTGGCTGCAGGGCCTTGGTTTCAATCCCATCCATCTTGCTTGGGTCCCAAGGGTTGGCACCATCCTTGTGCACATTGGAGTCTCCCCAGGGGGCTTAAGAAAAGTTTCGGGGTCCCGCCCCATAGGCCGATCCAGCTGGCCCAAGTGACTCATCGATGCAGCCAGGCCTGAGAACCACCTGCTCACTCCCAGAAAGCCCTTTTTACGGGAGAAAGTGGCTCAGGAATGTCAGGATGGGTGCACTGACCCACAGACAGTGACAGCAGAGCAGCAGTGGGGGAGCCAGGCTCTGCTCTTCCCACTCACCTCAGGCCTCCAGCCGGGATTTCAAGTGCTCAGAGGCAAGCCCAGGCCTTCAGTGACAGGGCTTGCTGAGCTGGTGGAAGGCCACTGAGTGCAAAGGGCTACAGGTTTGAGTCTTGACTCTGCCATGGCCTGGCTGTGTGCTGGGGCCTTGACTTTCTCATCTGTGAAATGGGTCATACTCAGGAGGATTTGAAGAAATAATGATGTGAAGACTCAGGCTCAGCAATGGATAGGTATCTGCTAAGTCAGAGGATGGTAAAGGCAAATTTGAAGTTTCCAATGGGAACTGACCCCTCCAGACCCAACGCCAGGTCATGCCCCTGGAATGCTGAGGTTTGGTAGCCTGTGGACCTTTTAGATGGATAGTGAAGGAAGTTCTATCCTGTGGCGCCAAGCCTAGCCATGGCAGGAAGCAGGGCATGGAGCAGGGGGAGCTGGTGGAGACTGGGGGGCTGGTGTGGGGGGCTAGTGGGAGGAGCCTAGGGTATGTGTGGGCCATGGAGTTTGTAGGGTGGGGGCAGCTGTGGGGTTCTTGGAGGGCTGCAGGGGGGCTGGTGAACCTCAGAGACAGGCTGCAGAGGGTGGGGCCTAGGGGCCCCAGCAGGACAGTCCCTGGGAGAAATGCAAGGCTGAGGGCCCAGGGAGACAAGAGGAAACAGTGGCCTTTGAGTGGCCGTGGGAAGGGGCCACTTCTGGGCTGAGCAGAGACAAGCAACAGGTGGGTTTGGCCAGGCAGCTGGAGGCAGAGCCCAGGCACACCGTTCTCAGAGCCCCAGGAGGGTCTGGGGACCCCTCAGACAGGGAACTGGAAAAGGACAGGGTGGGAGTATAGCTTGAGAAGAGCCTCGCCCAGTGCTCAGTGTGGGTGGAAGGCTAGGGAGCGGGAGCACTCTCAGTCTGCAGGGCATCTGCAGCTACATCCTGGAGGCTGGAGCCTCTGCCCAGAGGCCCGGGCAGACCACTGGTGCCAGTCCCCATGACCCGCCTAGGCCAGGGACCTAGCTCCACCCCGGTACAATATACCCACCTGTACTGAGCATGTCACTTCTTCCCCTGAGCCTCAACTTCCTCTTCTGGTAAATAAGAAGATCCCTCAGTTCAAGAGTACACAAGGACTGAGGAGCCAATGTAAAGCAAGGGCCAGCCCAAATCCATACCCTCCCTGGTGTGGAGAGGGGCCCTCTCTGGGGCATGTACCCGAGGCAGTGGGCTTGGGCATTTGGTTTTCTCTGCAGGAAGACAAGCTCCCAAGTGCTGAAGGAGAAACTTAGGGGGTACTTTTCCTTGGATGGGCCCAGAGGACATGGCTAGTCCAGTATTTAATGCCCCTTGGCCACCTGTAGGCCCTGGGGAGGAAAGAATGACGTCTTCACCCACCCACCTCACCCACTGTGAGAGTTCCAGTCTCGCCTCCTCCAACCTGGTCAGGAGGGGAAGCATTGTGCCAGAAGGTGGGGAGGATGCCAGCAGGTGCGAGGCCAGGCATCCAGGTGCTCAGGTCCATCAAGCTGTCCCCAAGAGAGGTCCCGGGGGCTCTAGGCTGTGTGAGGCCCTCTGGGGCATCAGCACCCTTGTTGGGAGTAGACTAGACCACACAGGCCCCAGGGCCCCGGGCCCTGTCACATCAAGCTCTTCAATCCCTGCCTGTAATCCCCACCTCACACCACACACAGGAACATGGTCTTGCATACAACACAGGGAATAGGCTTCTACTAACACAGAGCCCTCCTGGTAACCTGGGCAGTCTTCTCCCAAGACGTCTGGGCATCAGCAGGGGCAGATTCCAGAGCTGCAGGAGCCCTTAGACTGGCCTCAACATCGCTCTCGTTTACCAGATGAGCAACTGAGGCCAGACTACTCTGGCCTGGTCTGGCCATTCATTCATGCAGTCAACATATATTTATTGAGCATCGACTCTGTGCCAGGCCCAGGGGGGCTCAGAGACGAATCATACACAGACCTCGCCCATGAGGCGCTCACAGCCTGGCAGGGCAGTTGGTCACATCAAAGGACACTCACAATACAGTGTGGTCAGTGTGGTGTTAGAGGTAGCACAGGTGACCAAGGGAGCACAGAGGAGGGGCCCCTGGCCCGGCCGGGGGTGGCAGGGAGGGCTTCCTGGAGGAGGTGACGCCTGAAGAGGGTTTTAGGAAGTGAGCAAGAGTTAGGGTGTGTGGCAGAGGGAGTGGCCTATGCAAAGAGGTTCGGGGTAAGAGACGGCACATCTGGGCAGCAGCTGGGAGTTAGGCAGGGGCCAGTCCAGGAAGGGCGTGGAATTAGCAGTGGACAGGGAGCTCTGGGGGGGAGGGGGGAGGTGTGAAGCAGGTGGTGGTTGGCAGGGGGCCCACTGGGAGCCAGCGTGGAGGGTGCCCCCGAGGAAGGGGGCAGGGGAGCAGGGTGGGTGGCAGTGGGCTTGCAGAGGAGCGTGGGTGTGATGCCTTTGCCCGAGGAGTCCCATCCAGCCCAGGCCCGCTCAGCAGGGCGGCGGGGGTGCGGGCTGCCAGCCCCGGGGCAGCAGAGTACACAGCACAGGGTCCAGCGGCTTGAGCGTGGCCTGCTCCTGCAGCCCGTAACGCTGCCCGGGCACCAGCCGGAACTCGAGCCTCTGCAGCAGCTTGGCCATGACCACCTTCACCTCCATCTGTGTGCGGAAGTGAGGAAGGGCAGGAGGCACGGGGCGTGAATGTGCAGCAAACCCTGCAGCTGGCTGGCCCAGTCCCCAGCCCCCAGCCAGGGGTCCCAGAGCAGGGCTCTGAAATGCCTCCTGGCCCAGGACGAGACACCACCCCTGAAGTCAGCTCCGGGCAGAAGCCCCAGCCCTGGCCTCCTACCTGAGCAAACTGCTGCCCGATGCAGGAGCGCGGTCCCAGAGAGAAGGGGAAGTAGGTGAACCTCGGCCTGCAGGGAGAGAGGAGTCAGGAGGTGGCAGTCCTGTCACAGCTCCACCCCAGCGGTGACAAACCCATCCCTCGCTGATGCATGGCTGTGCACCAGGGCTGGGTTTTGCATACTGAAAACATCAACAGCTGGCTCCGTCAGGCTCTGCATCAGCATTTTCTCATGTTATCCTCCTCTGGAGCCTTCCAGAAGGAGCTGTTATTATCCCCAGTTCACAGAAGGAGGAACTAAGGAGCTCACGATCCTATGGCACTTCTGTGTTCAGCTGGTCACATGTCCAGTTCTGGGCAGAGTCTGGATGCAGGTGGCCTGTCCCTGGAGCCAGCCACCCCCCCCCCCCCGTACTTTCAGGCATTCACCCCCATAGCGAGCTGCCGACGGAGCCATCAGGATTCCCATTTCTCAGAGAGGACCGTCAAAGCAGGGGGAGTGCTGCGGTCCCTGGCCCGAGTCACAGGGCTTCCCAGTACAAGGGACGGGTTCTGAGCATGGGTGCAGAAACCAGTCTGAGCTGGCTTCAAGCCCCAGCTCTGCGGCTCCTGGCTGCAGGCCCTTGGACAAGTTACCTAACCTCTCTGAGCTGTGATTTTGTCTCCATTAAAGGGGGCGGAGTGCGGATCACAACTCCCTCACAGTGATCTGGAAGTCTATGTGGGCTCAGGGGTCAGAGCAGAGATCACTGGACATCCTTCTCCCACATGCACAGCTTGAAGAGAGACTTACTTGGGTGCTTTGGGGCTGAAGCGATCGGGGTTGAAAGTCAGTGGGTCCTCAAAGTACGTGTCCATACGCCCCATGACGTAGGTGCTGAACTGTGGGGCAGAGGATGCACTTGTCTCTGGTTCCAAAGATGAGCACCCTCACACCTCCCCGACCCGCTGCAGCCACCCAATGGAGTGACCAGGAGCAGAGGAGGCCCGCCCCCCACTCTACTCCACCCACCCATCTGGGCCAGTGTGGGACTCCACTGGCTCCTGGAAAGTGCCTAAGAGGAAGGAGGGGGACAGCCCAGTGTGCCAACAAGGGCATCTGGCTGCTGCATCATCCCATGCTTGGCCCCGTGCAGTGGGGGGACTACAACTATCCCTATTTTACAGATGAGAAAACTGAGGCTCAGAGAGAGGTTCATGACTTGCCTAAAGTCAGCTGGCAAGTAAGTGGCCAAACTGAGATTCAAACTCAGGTCTGCTTCGAGAGCATCTTTCTCAAGATCTCTGAGAGCTGTTATTTGGCACAAGGCTTGCGTCTGGGGTGGGGGGTGGGGTTGAAGAGGGGTGAGGCAGAGGAGCCCAGGGGCCCACTAGCCTTTCAATGCATGCCATGTCACCTCCCTACTGGGGTTAATGTTCCATGCCCCTGGCCTCCATGGGCCATACATGCCCCCCATAACTTGGACCCTGGGTCCCAACCTCTGCCTCATTACTCCTGCACAAAAGAGCTCCCTGAGCCCCCTCTGCCCCTGGTTCTCTGTGCTGAGAGTCCAGGGCATGCAGGGTGAAGGGAGGGCCTGGAACGAGGCTCTGAAAAGTGGGTGGGAGCATAAGGTGGAGAGGTGTCTGAGACCAGCGAAGGGCACCTACTGTGTGCTAGGGAATTTTGCCAGACACGTGACTACATTATTCTTCGACTCTTCTCAGTAAACTGTGACTCAGGGATCAGGCATCATCATCCCCATCTTACAAGGAGGGCACTGAGGCCCAGAGATGACCCAGCCTGCCAGAGCAGGGCTGGCATTGGAACCGGGGTCTGCCCACTCACGGCCCACACAGCTGTGCACCTGCCCAGCCAGGCGTGAGGGCATTCTAAAGCCCCGCCTCGGTCACTCAGACAGGTGGGACTGGTGCAGGGCTGTTAATAAGAAAAAAAGGGAGCAGATAAACAGAATAAAGAACACACTCTGACATAAGCTGGAGAGGGTGTAGCAGAGTCCTGGGAAGCCCAGGGGGGGCAGGATGGGGGAGGGGGCTGCCTAATAGATAGAACCAGAAGCATGTCGCTTTCCTTTGTAAATAAAAACGGGTCATGCCGTGGGCTGAACTGTGTCCCCCTAAAATTCTGATGTTAAAGTCCTAACCTCAGAATGTGACTGTATTCCAAGATAGTCTCCTTAAAGAGATAATCAAGTTATAATGAGGTCATTAGGGTGGACCCTACTCCAGTCTGGCTCGTGTCCTTAGAAGAAGAGGAGATTAGGACGGACACACACAGAAGAGGTCTTGGGAGGGCACGGCGGGAAGGTGGTGTCTGCAAACCAAGGAGAGAGGCCTCAGGAGAACCCAACCCTGCCAGCACCTCGAGCTTGGGTCCCCAGCCTCTAGAACCGTAAGAAAGTACATGTCCACTGCTAAGCGCCCCATCTGTGGTGCTTTGTTCTGACAGCCCCAGGAAACAAAACCAGATCCCTACCTTACACTATACGCAAAGTCAACTCCGGGTGGATACAAACTTAACTTGCAAAAGAAAAGTGTGAAATTGTTAGAAGACAATGTAAGGGACAATGCTGACCTCAGGATGGGGGCGGGGGGGGGGGTTCCCTAAGACAAGAGAAGGGACCACTGCAAACTTAAGAACTTCAGATCATTGAAAACACTTTAACAAAGAGAATCCACAAACCTAAAGACGACATTTGCAACCCACATACCTGACAAAGGATTAACATATGAATTTTTAAAGAAGTGCTGCAGAGCGATGAGACAGCCCAGAAGGAGAAAAGTAGCACAGGGCTGCGAGCCTCACTAGGAAGTAACCAGGAAAGTGCAAATCAAGACCACAGGGAAGTACCTTCCTTGCACTTGTTCGATTGCAAGAAATAAGAAGCTGGGCCATACTAGGTGTTGGGAGGATAAGGAACCCCGTTGGTGGGAGCCCGGGTTGGCACAGGTGCTCTGGAAGACATTTTGGTGCTAGTTTACCAAGCTGATCATTCAGTTTTCCCACACCCCAGCCCTCCCGCCCCCGTCTGCACCGTCCACCGGTCACGCGGGCAGGAACAGTGGCAGCAGCACTCAGGAGAGCAGGAAACGGGGCAACTCTCGGCTGCCCACTGACCCAGAATTGAGAACGGGGTGGTGGTCTCCACATAGCAGAATATGATACAGCAGTGAACCGAGGGCCTCCAGTCACAAAGCAATCCTGGTACATATCACCTCTGGGCATACACACACGCGCGCGTGTGTGCACATGCACATGTGCACACGCACACGCACACACGCATACACAAAAAGGCGAGACGATGGCAAGCACAGAATTCAGGACAGTGATTGCTTCTGGAGGGAAGCTGGACGGTGACACATTTCTAGTTTGGGGGTGGGTTTCCAGGAGTCACTGTGCATGAAGGGATGCCCGATGAGGGAATAAATGAATGTATGTGTAAACAAAGAAACAAGTAGGGGCGCCCGGGTGGCTCAGTCGGTTGAGAGTCTGAATCTTGATTTTGGCTCAGGTCATGATCTCAGGGTCGTGAGATCGAGCCCCGCTTGGGCTCTGTGCTCAGCATGGAGCCTGCTTAAGATTCTTCTCTCCCTCTGCCTCTGCCCCTCCCCACCCCTCTGCTCACACTCTCGTGCTCTCTCTCTAAAAAAAAAAAAAAGAGAGAAAGAAAGAAACAAGTAAAGGAGAGAAGGGAGGGAAAGTCACCCTCCGTGGGAGAAGGGGCTGTGGAGGGGAGACAGAAGGAATTGGACAGCCTGGGGTCAGCTGTGAAACTGGGCACATCTTGTATCTGCCCCCGGCCAGGTATGTGACCTCAGGAAAGTGACCTAACCTCTCTGAGCCTCAGTGTCCTCAGATGTAAACAGGGTGCCTCCTTTCCAGAATCATCCACTGTAACCTTACACCAGTGTGAAAGGGAAGAAAGACCTCACAGTGTCATAGTGCAACTTGAATGAGAAACCCCAGTGGTGACAACAGGGCTACGGACGTCCCGACCTCAGAGCTTGGTCACCCTGGGGGCAGGCAGGGAGGGCCCCCACACACCAGGAGCGGGGTGTTTCCGGGCACTCTGACCCCGTCAATCAAGGTCTCCTCCTCCAGCAGGCGAAAGGTGCCCCACGCCGGCGGGTACAGCCTCAGCGACTCTTTGAGAACCTACAGAAGCCACACGGGGAGACAAGGAGAGAAGTCAGGAGATCCCCCCGGAACGTGCCAGTGGTGTGCCCCAGACCCAACTTTGCTCCCACATCCAGGACCAGGTCCCAGACCCCCGCCAAGTTAGCCTCATCTTCTTGTCCAACCCCTCCTGTCACAGAAGGAGAAACTGAGGCCCAAAATAAGGGGGTTGTGCAGAACCACCATGATGGAGCCCGGACCAGGACCCAGGCCTCCCTCTGAACCAGGGCACCACCTTCCCAGAGGAGCCCTCCCCCAGCTCAAGCCAGGCCTCCTGCTGTGCTTTGTCGGGGACGGGAGGGGGCCGCTGAGTCTGGCCCCTGGTGGCCAGCTTGAGGCTCCTGGAAGTGCCCGGCCTCCCCCGGAAATGCAAACAGCGCCATTGGCCATTCGATCAAGGATCAAGGGCTGCTGGTCCGGGGAGTTGTGTTTTTTTTTTTTTTTTTAATATCCTGGGACATTCTCACGTGCAGTGAAGTTAGAGAACACCCGTACGAAAGAGTTCAGGGGGGCGGCAGGCCTGGCTTGACGAACCACCCACAAGCGCCCAGAAGCTTCTCTCCCGCCCCCACACCTGGGACAGGTACTGCAGTCTCCCCAGGTCGTCACAGTCCAGGTGCCTCTTAGAACCGATGACCTCGTCCACCTCCGCCTGCAGCCTGTCGGGGCAGACAAAGACAAGCTCGTCCCCAAGGACAGGTCGCCCCCTACTAGTTTTAGGAAGGAGGGATGGAGGGGAGCGTGGAGAGCCGCCTGGGGCACCCCATCGGTCGCACGCACGCACGCACGGCCCGCCGCATTGTTGAAGACATCCAGGAACCCACGTCGCAACCGAGATGCCCGAGCGGTTGGCAATTATGTTCCGGGGCCTTACAATATTCCCCCTCCGGGCTTGCTGCTTGGAACCGGCTGCAGAAAATAACTGCACCACCGGACAAGCTCTCTGCGCCGAGCAGCCTGGCTCACAGCAGCCCACAGCGGGAAACAACGAGCAGCGCAGGGAGGCCGGCTGAGTAAGCCTTAAGACGGGCACCGTAGAAGAATATGCAGCACCGAAAGTGGATTTGGAGCACGTCACACCCACGAGGAACGTCACACCAAGCGTTAGCAAGGCTGTGGAGCAAGCGGAACCCTTGTGCATTGTCCGTGGGAATGGAACCTGGTGCGGGTGTATATGGAAAATGGGATGGTGGTGCCTCAAAACATGAAATGTAGAATTACCAGATGCTCCAGCAATTCCACTCTGGGTGTGTGCGCCCCCACATTGAAAGTAGGGTCCCGTAGATACCTGTACACCCAAGTTCATAGCAGCATTATTCACAGTAGCCGAAGGCCAGAAGCAACCCCGGTGTCCATCACCACATGAATAGATTAACAAAATGTGGTCTCTCCATGGGGCGCTTGGGTGGCTCAGTGGTCTAAGCATCTGCCTTCGGCTCAGGTCTTGATCCTGGGGTCCTGGGATCGAGCCCCATGTCAGGCTCCCTGCTCAGTGAGCAGTCTGCTTCTCCCTCTCTCTCTGCCTCTCCCCCTGCTCCTTCACTCTCTCTCATTCACTCTCACTCTCAAATAAATAAATAAAATCTTAAAAAAAAATGTGGCCTAACCATACGATGGAATATTATTCAGTCTTAAAAAGGAGGGAAGTCTTGACACCTGCTAAAACATGGATGGAACTTAAAGACATTATACTAAGTGAGATAAGCCAGACAAAAAGGTCAATTACTGTGTGATTCCTATATGAGGTCCCTAGAAGAGTTAAATTCATAAAGACAGAGAGTAGAATGGGGGCTCTGAGGGGGGCCCAGGGGCTGAGGCGGTTGGGAAGCTAGTGTTTACTGGGGACGATGTCCGTTGCAATGATGAGAAAGTTCTGGAAATGGTGGTGGTGGTTGCACAGCCATGGGAATGTGCTTAATGCCACTGAACTATGCCCTTAAAAATGGTTAAAATGGCAAATTTTAGGGGCACCTGGGTGGCTCAGTTGTTAAGCATCTGCCTTTGGCTCAGGTCACGATCCCAGGGTCCTGGGATCGAGCCCCGCATCGGGCTCCCTGCTCCACGGGAAGCCTCTTTCTCCCTCTCCCACTCCCCCTGCTTGTGTGCCCTCTCTCGCTGTGTCTCTCTCTGTCAAATAAATAAAATCTTAAAAAAAAAAAAAAGGCAAATTTTATGCATGTATGTGTGTGTGTATATATCCACAATATAAAAAAGTGGATTTGGAAGAAGAGTTTACAATAAATAATGTGGGGCAATGTGATAAAACACACGGTGAAATTCAGTAGTTAATCGTGAACTGCCTCGAGGGGTGGGGCACCGTGGGTGGAATTATTATTATTATTAATTACTATTATTATTATAACTTTTCTGCCTTTTCCAAATTTTTATAAAGAGCATATTAGTATTATAGATGTATTTAAAACCCCAACCAACCATCTTATACTCGCAAGCGATCATTCATGTCTGCCTGTGGATGCTGCTGATTAACAACTGTAATCAAGGCTTTCCCCGCCTCTGGGGCTCCCGCCCCCACGCCCGTCGGGGTTTTCAGAGTGCTTTCACATTGGCGCAGTCAGTCTGTGCAATGGTCATCGAGGCAACCTGTTTGTATTTAAGGAAACCAATGGCCCAGCTCAAACGCCGTCTCCTGGGTACCCTCCTTTGTCTCACCGGCTGAGGATAAGCCCTTCCTCAATGCTGAGTTGGAGTTCTGTTCAGTTCTCAGTGCCAGCCCCTGGCCAGGCACTGAGCACAGCGTGGGGAGGGAAAGAGCCATGGTCCCTGCTTTTTTGGAGCTTCTAGTTTCATGACTGAAATAGACTCAAAGCAAACCAGCCCTGGAGAAAAAGGCATTCATGAGCTGGGAAGAGCCTAGGAGGGGAAAACACAGAATAGCTACTTTAGGAGTGTGAGAAGGCTTCTGCAGGGCTGGACAAGGAGTTCTCCAAGAGAAAAGCAGGGAGAGGAGCTTCCAGAACAGGGACTGGCATGTGCAAAGGCCCTGGGGTGAAGAGAAGCAGGACACACTGGAGGAGGCTCAGCCGTGGGAGGCGCAAGACATCAGACAATCCCTTCACCAGCTTCAAGGGGAGCCACTACCCCCCCACCAAGTCTCCCCATTCTGTACCTTGCCAAGATCTCAGGCTGGCGGGACAGTTCCATCACCGTGAATGCCAAATGATTGGCAGAGGTCTCATGGCCTGCGGGAAAGGAGAGCAGCAGTTCTACATGGGGCTACCAGGCTGCTGCTGGTCTGGCCCAGCTGCCTCCGAGACCCTGAGCCCATGGTGGCAGTTCAGGTCCTCACTTCTGCCCCCTGCAACTGAGCTGGGTGTCCAGATAGGAAGGAGATAGGCTGCCCACCCACAGATCCCCTGTGCCAGCCAATGTAGTCCAATAAATGGCATTTGTCCCCATGCATCTGGTTTTTACACCCTAAAAGCTCCTTCTGGGGTGTCTGGGTGGCTTAGTTGATTAAGCCTTCAGCTTGGGTCATGATCCTAGGGTCCTGGGATCAAGCCCCAAGCTGGGCTCCCTGCTCAGTGGGGAGTCTGCTTCTTCCTGTCCCTCTGCTGCTCCCCCTGCTTGTGCTCTCTCTCTCAAATAAAGAAGTAAAATCTTAAAAAAAAAAAATTTGATGAGCAAAGGAATGAAGTTTCCTGGCACGTCTTTTTGTGCTGGTCTAATGAAGGTCTCCTCATAAATGCTGAGGGGGTGGGGCCTTGAGTTCACATGGCCAAGCTCTCCTGAGCCCAAAAAGGCAGTTTCACACCCCCTCACAGTAGCCAGCTCCAACACCAGGTCAGCGGCCACCAAGAAGACCTCCCGGACCTCCCTGAGCAGAGGGAGGCCTTCTGCTCCCCTATCCCAGCCCCTCACTTCTGCAGCAGAACTCCGTGCAGACAACCCGAAAAATCGCCCAGAGTCAGGTCTGAGGGGATGCCTGGTTCCCACCATTTCTGCAAAGCCTTGAGCCCTTGGCCACCCCTGGAGCTACAAACCAGCAATGAAGAAGGTGACGAAGTTGTCCAGCAGGATCTCATCGTCCTGGGCCCCCTCTTCAGCTGAAAGACAAAGAGGGTCTCAGGGCCCAGCAGCAGACGCCTGCTACACTCATACCCCTTGTTCCCTTGCCCCGCCGCCCAGCAATGAAGCAAACGCCCTTCTCCCCGGAAGCCAGATAGAGACACCCAGAGTCAAGTGTGATCAGCCACCATGACAGGGGGCACCCCTGCCGCCCGGCCCTCCCAAGGCCCACGTGGGAGCCCTCGAACCTTTGAGGATCTGTGTGAGGATGTCGGCAGGGACGTCCTCCCCCCTCTTCAGGGCCTCCCGGCGGCACTGGACCCAGTCCTTGCCAACCTGGCGCAGAAAGCGGATGCTCTCCCGGATCTCTCGGACCTGCTTCCACTTCCCTGGCATAAACTGAATAAGAACTCCCACTCAGGATGCCAACTGAGCACGCAGTCAACCTCTCCCTCTCCCCCAGCTCTGAAACGACTTTAGAAACCCACAGCAGCACAGGCAAGCTGGGAGGTGGGAAGACTGCAAGAAAATTCTAGAAATATCTAGAAAAGATAAAGCAGCCAAGGAGATTTGACCAACATGGCAGGCTGAGCCCAAGCATTGGCTTCCCTTTCCTGTACCAAATCCCTAGATATGATGGGAAAGGTGCCTAGAAAATTAGAAGGGATCCCTGAAGGATGGAGGTGGCTAGGACTGCAAGGAAGGAGGAAACCACAGCCGGAGGGGAGGGAGGTAGAATCAACTGCAGAAAAGATGGGGTGGCATCAGGGGATCCCAAGCTCAGAGGCTGAAGTCCCACGGAACAGGAAGAGGCCCTGGGCATCTGAGGATCAACTCAAGTACCACCTCTCTCCCTTCTTCCTCCTTCATGCCTGGAACAAGGAGGTGATAGCTGGAGCTGCAGCAGCGATCTTATAACAATGAGGTGATATGCTGGAGACAGCAGAACAGAAAGACAAAAAATTCCAGGAACATCTGACATTGTGGCCCTAGCACAGCCCTCCTAGATTGCCAGCTTCAGGATGATTTTACATGAGAGGAAGATTAACTCCTAATTTACTTAAACCACTTTGATTTTGATTCTCTACGTTAGGTGATGTATGCAAATCCTAACTGATTCAGAAGTCACTTCAGTCATAACCAGAGCTCAAAACCCATTCTGAAAAAAGGTCACTGGAGGAGGTGCTCCAGCAAATTAGGACAACGCCAGCTCTGGGCACCGGAGGGGTGGGGGGGCAGTACCTTCGCCAGAGTGTTGCGCGATGCAGTAATCCCCTCCAGGATGAGTTTCACCTTCCGGGACAGAGGCTTCTGGGCACCCAGCAGCATGCCTGTCTCCATCCCAAAAGCTGCCTGGGGGAGAGAGAAGGGCGAGGTCTTCCCTGGGGGAATGGGAAGACTTGAAGACCCAGGGCAGAACCTGGCGCTGCTCAGCTAGAGACCCAGGCCCTGGGCTAAGGGTTTACATGCATTGTGTCATCGACTCCTTACAATGACCCATGACAATTCCAACCTCGTGGGATATGGTGAGGACTACGTAGCACATAGTAGCGACTCCACAAACCTTGGCTTCCTTCCTTGACAAGATGCATTTCCCCAGAAATGCAGCCTTCCTTGGTGTCCCTTCTATACCCAGCCTCCCGCTGAATTACTGGGTGACAATGACCCTTCACTGTGTCTGCACTCCAGCCGCCTGAACTGCCCTTGCCCAGGCGTGGGGGTTATTGCACCACTGCTCAGCCTGCCAGGGTGCAGAGCCAAGCCAGACCCAGGGCAGGTGCTGAGGGGAGGTAGGTTTTGGGCTGGGAGGCAAGGAGACCTGAGATCCAGTCCAGCTTCTGCCACTGACCAGACACAGGCCAGTCCCCACACCTCTCACGGTCCATTCCCAGAGAATGAGTTAGTAGCTGTCATCTCGTACAAGTTTCTGTTGAATATTCAAGGAGATATGAAGTTCCCCATGCAGAGAAGGGGTTGATGTGTGGAGGACGAGGAGGCAGGTGGAGGAACGCAAGGAAAGGGAAGAGGGAGAGAAGAGCAGCCCTCTGACCCATGTCAGACCCCGCTCCCATGGCCCACCAGCCTCCCATCACCTTGGCCAGGATGTCCATGGTGGTGCAGGTCAGCATATCCTGCATGGACACCGGGGTCTGCCCATCTGCCTTGGCCTCCAGAATCTCCACCAGCTGCTCGGCTTTCTCGTTGAATGTTTCCATCAAGCTGACCAAGGAGCTGGGGAAACAGCATCCGTTGAAAGAGCCAAGAAATTGGAAAAAATTCAAATGTCTATCAACTGATGAATGGATAAGCAAAATGTGGTAGGTCTAATACAATGGAATTTCATTTGATAATTAAAAAAGGAAATTCTGAAACATGCTTTGGCATGGATGAACCTCAAAAACCTTATGCTAAGTGAAAGAAGCCAGGCACAAAAAGAAATGTTGTATGATTCCATTTATAAGAAATGTCTGGAATACGAAAATCCATAGAGACAGAAAGTAGATTAGTGGTTGCCAGGTGCTGAGGCCACTGAGGGGAAACAGGGAGTGTCTGCTTTTTGGGGTGATGAAAGTATTCTAAAATGGATTGTGGTGATAGTTGTACAATCTTGTGAATATACTAAAACCCATTCAATTGTAAGTGATGAATTGTATGGTATGGAAACCATGCCTCAATAAAAGTTATTTAAAACATAAAATGTAACCAAAAGTGAAAACTATAATAAGGAAAATGAAAAGCCCAGAGGAGGAGTGATGAGGGGAGACCCCCACCCCCATTCATCACTGTCATTCAGCCCTTGATGTTCAGCCCCGTGTCCCTGGCAGCCTGCCTTGCTGTCTCTGACTACTAATGCCCTCACCTCTCACCCTTCAGCTGGGGTGAGGCCCCCTCCCGTGAAACTCAGCCCCCTTCCCAAGGCCTGCCATCTTGGATACACTCACCTGCGGCTGAAGGCCAGGTCCATGACCCTGCGCTGTTTATGCCAGCGCTCATAGTCACATTCGGACACCAAGCCTTGGCCAAACAGTCTGTGGGAGACAAATGTCTGATGTGAGCAACAGGGAGGGAAGGGGGACTGATGGTTTGATGGGGACAGGGCCACCTTTTGGGATGGTGGAAATGTTCTGGAACTACACAGTGGTGATGGTTATACCATATTGTGAATGGACAAAATGTCACTGAACTGTAACTCCAACATGGTTAAAATGATGACTTTTGTGAATTTTACCATGATAAAAAATAAATAAGAAATGGGGTGATCATGTCCCCCACCCTTGCAACCCCTCCCCCTCCCCCTGCTATCCAGAGGGGAAAGAGGAGAAGGAAGGTGACAATGACAATAGCAGTGGCCACCATTTATGGGGCACCTGTTGCGTGCCTGATAGCCTGGGCCCGGGCCTTCATGCTATGCTCAATGCCCCGGGCCCCGCAGCCCTCTGCCTGCTGCCAGAGGCTTTCCCGGCCTCTACCCCAGCCCCTCCTCATGCCTTACCTCTCACCAAACACAGTCTGGATTGCGTGGTACATCTTGGAGTCCTTGTTGTACTTGGTGGACATCAGGAACTTCTAAACATCCCCAAAAAGCCAACATGAGCTCGTGCACCCGTGAGAGGCTGCAAAGGACTCAGCAGTTTTCTGGACTCTTGTGAAACAATGCCCCGACAGTCACCATTAACTGAGCCCCAGCTGTGGCGTGAGTACTTCACCCAGCACAATCTCACCTAACCCTCCAGAAGCCCTGTCTTCAAGCAACAGCATCTTGTTTGGGGATGAGGAAAGCAGGGCACAGAGGGGCACAGTGATATCCTGTGGCCACACAGCTGGAGTGGTGCAGTGGGGGATCCTCACTTCAATGCCCATGCACGGACCTTACAGCACACCCACCACCTTCCAAAGCAGCAAGAACGAGGAAAGGCAGGTGCTGCTCTGAAAGCAGAGTGGGGAAGAGGAGAAGCCCAGAGGGAGGGCTTCTGGGACAGAGGAGAGACACTCGGCACAGATTCAGTATTGTTAGTGCCAACCCAGGCATGGAAGTCAAGGAAGGCTTCCTGGAGGAAGGATCAACTTGCCTCACCGCAAGCTGGATGGTAGCAATAATAACATTAGCTGACAGCTCTTGAGCCAGTATAGCCAAGGGGTTAACAGCTCAGCTGTGGAGTCAGCTGGCTTGATCCAGGCTCAGCATCTTCGCTCCACCACTTGCTAACTTTATGACCACAGGCAAGTTACTCATCTCCTCTGCCTTCAGCTTCCTCATCTCACATGATGGGGATAAGAACAGTGCCTGCCTGGGAAGGTTGCTGTGAAGAGTAAATTTGTTCTATGTGAAGAGTCTGAGAACACTGAGACACAGCAGGTGCTCCGTGAATGTCAGGTGCACATCCGCATCCTATAGCTCACTTAGAGCCCAGTCAGCCCTAAGCTGGGGGTGCTATTTTTATGCTCATCTTATATATGATGAAGAAACTGAGATTTAAAATGCCCGAGGTCACACACACAGTGAATGGTGGACATAGGATTTGAATCCAGGCAATTTGCCATGGGACAGAGGAAAGGGAGGGCTGTGATCCAGGCAGGAGAAGCCCAGGCCACATGTTGCCTTCAGGCAGAGTGAGAAGTGGAGAGGGGCAGCAAGGGGGCTGGATCCCAGAGGTCTGCCTTATAGTACAGTGAGCTTTACCCTGTGGGCACTGGGAAGCAGCAAGATGATATCTCTACTGTACATTAATCCAGGGGCTGCTGGGATCTGGGAACTGAGCCTGGGGCTCTAATATCAATTTTTCAGCTGAAACCCCCAAAATGGCTGACTTTGGATCATGAGCCATATCCTAAGAACCCACCCCCACCCACTGTCATTTATAAATCAACTTCCGTTACTACCCACTACCTGTCCCTATGACAATAAAGGCCCACCTCCCAGGTCCCTCTCAAACATCCCTAAATAGTCCAAGGTCTGTGCCAACCCTCCCAACCTAATCCCAGGAGTACCCACACTGAGGCACAACAGCCTCAACATAGGCTCCAATCAGGTGTCCCCATAGTTGGGGGTCCCCATGCCTGCTGTCCCTGGGAGTGGGGATCCTTTGAAGGCCCAGTGACCTAGGTTCTGGGGACATGAGGGGTGCATGGGGCACCCTCAGCACCTTCGCTGCCTTCTCTGGTTGTCCACACTGACAGCACTCCTCTGCGCATTAAGGGATAACTGCTGGGGACTTGCCCTCTTGCCATAAGCAATAAAAAAAAAAAAAAAAGGCAAAATGCATGAAATGTCTGTTTTCAGACACTAGACAACAGGAAGTGCTGGACTGTGAATCCTAAGAGAAGGAAAAGAAAAAAAAAGATGTGAGCCCTACGACCTAAGATTACTCCAGCTTTTTACAATTTCAGGATAAAGGCACTAGAAGATAAAACTCAAGTATATCCCAGCAGGCTTTCCAAGTTGATGAGACAGAAATCAGAGTCCAGACAGGCCAGAGGAGGCTAGAATTTGTAAGGCAGAGAACCTGAGGGGAGGGAGCTATGCATTGAAAGAGCTCCTGTGCAGAAATCTGCATAGGGATCCCCTACATCTTTGGATGAATACCAACCTGTGCATGTGTACAGTGAACACAAGACTGAGTTAAAAACTTCTAGGAAAAGGAGAATCACTGAGTAACTATAGGCTGAACAATTCTCAGAGCTTATGCAGGCCAAGAACTGTTCAAATTCCCACTGGCCCGAGTTAAACCTCAAACATAAGGGCTTTATGTGGTCCCCAGAAGAGTCACTCCTTAGTACTGGGGCTAAACTAGCTCTAGAGTAAAAGTTGACCCAAGACCAACCCTATAAAAGCCTTAAAGCAAACCTGGAAAGGCTCAAACTGATCCACAGGCAACTTTACCGTCTTCCAGAATGAATTCCAGCACCCTTTAAAGGAATGAAACAAAAGTGAGCACTCAACAATGTACAACTCACAATGCCCAGGGTCCAACATGCAATCACTAGACATGCCAAAGAGCAGAAAAATCTACCTATAACCAGGCCCAGAAATAACAGAGAGGATGGAGTTTGCAGACAGGAACTTTAACACATTTATTACAAATATTGCAAATATGCTCAAGGAACCCACGTATCCAAGAAGTTCAAAGACTCCTACAGAGCATTAACAAAAAGAAAAGTACACCAAGGCAGATCATAATCAAATTTCTGACACCAGTGATAAAGAGAAAATCTTGAAAGTAGACAGAGATGAAGTAGTATATTATTTGAAGATAGACTGATATAAGGTAAAGATTATACTATAAATCCTAGGACAACCACTAAGAGAGAAAGAAAGAGAGCCAATAAGCAAATGGTGGAGATAAAATGGAATACTAAAACATACTCCATCCAAAAGAAGGCAAGAAAGGAGGAGAGGGGGACAAACAACAGATAGGACAGAGAACAAAGAACAGTGAGATTTAAACCTCATCATATCAATAATTACATTAAATATAAATAACCTAAGTCCTTCAATTAAAAGGCAGAGATTGTCAGACTGTAAAACAGCAACACCCAACTATATGTTATCTATACAAAACCCACTTTAAATATAAAAACCCAAATGGGTTAAAAGTAAAAGGATGGCAAAAGATATACCATTCAACACTAAGCAGAAGACAGCTGGAGTGGCTACATTAATACTAGACAAAATGTCCTTTAAGAAATGGAATATTACCAAGGATAAAGGCGGACATTTCTAAAGATAAAGGGGTCAATTCATCACAAAGACATATCAATCCTAAGTGTGTGCATGCCTAATAATAGAACTTCAAAATATATGAATCAAAATTGATAGAAACAAAAGCAGAAATAGAAAAACCCATGATTGGGGTGCCTGGGTGGCTCAGTCATTAAGCGTCTGCCTTCAGCTCAGGTCATGATCCCAGGGTCCTGGAATCAAGTCCCGCATCGGGCTCCCTGCTCGGCGGGAGCCCTGTTTCTCCCTCTCCCACTCCCCCTGCTTGTGTTCCCTCTCTTGCTCTCTCTCTCTCTGTCAAATAAATAAATAAATAAAATCTCTAAAAAAAAAAAAAGAAAGAAAAACCCATGACTGTGGTCAAAGTTTGACATTCCTCTCCAAGTAATTGCTAGAACAACTATACAGAAAATTAGATGAGGACTTAGAAGATTTGGCTAACACTATCAACCAACTCTTAACTGACATTTCTAAAACATTCCATTCAACAATCACCGAATATACATTCTTTTTAAGTGCTCATAAACATTCACCAAGATAGACCATATGGTAGGTCATAAAACAAGCTTCAATTTGTTTAGGTGGATTGAAATCAGGAAGAGTATTTTCTCTGACCTCACGGAATTAAACTAGAAATCAATAATAAAAGATATTTGGAAATACCATAATATTTAGAAATTGAATAACATACATGTAAATAATCCATGAATCAAAGAGGAAATCACAAGGGAAGTTAGAAACTGTTTTGAACCAAATGAAAATAAAAACCAAACGTACATATTGAAATGTATGTTACATCTGTGCTATATATGAGATATATGGAGATATACGGAGATATCTGGAGATATATGAGATATATGGAGACATATGGCTGTAAGTGCTTATATTAGAAAAGAAGCAAGTATAAAATCAAGTCTCTAAACTCCCACCTTAAAAAATTTGCACAAGAACAAATTAAATCCAAAGTGAGTAGAGAAGGAAATAATAAAGAGCAGAAATCAAGAAAATAGAAAATGGACAAACAATGGAGAAATCCATAAAACCAAAAGCTGGTTCTTTGAAAAGATACATAAAATTGATGAACATTTTGCTAGCCTGACTAAGAAAATAAGAGAAAACCTAAATTACTGTTTGCAGGAATGAAAGAAGGGATATCATCACAGAGCCAGTAGACATGAAAAAGTTAATCAATAAATATTACAGACAACTCTATACCAATAATTTTAACAATTAGACAAAATGGACAAATGCCTTGAAAGACATGAATTACCAAACCCAAGAAAAAAAGAAAGTTGGAATGGTCATAAATCAATTAAAGAAAGTGAGTAATTAAAACAAAACAAAAAGCACTTCCTTCAAAAAAAATGCCAGGCTCAGATGGCTTCACTGGTGAGTCCCACCAAACATTCAAGGAAGAAATAACACTACCCCATACAAACTCCCTCAGAAAACAGAGGAGAGGGGATCTTTCCTGACTCATCCTACAAGGTCTATTAAACTGATCCCCACACCAGACAAAGGCGTTATAAGAAAATAATAAATATAGAAACAAAAATTCTTAGCAGAAGATGAGCAAATTGTATCATGACCAGGAATGCAAGGTTGGTTTTAACACTTGAATATTATCAACCAATGCAATTCATCATATTAACATATATGGCTCAACTTTTCTCATTGAGCATCATGAAGTTCTTCATATATGGTTTTTGGTAGCATGCTTTAAAAATCTTAAACTGTGTCTATATTTGAAATTAAATTTAAAAAATTATTTTTAGCATCTTCTTAGAGACACCTGGTTGTTCAGCCTTTTCCCCTGATAGGGACCCTAAGTTGCATTTTCTCCTTCTCACGCCAAGAATCACCCTGCACGTCTGCTGAGTTCCCACTGTGAGAACGGAAGCACCATCATTCATTGAGCAATTGCTGTGTGCCAGGCTAGGTGGTTCACACATGTTATTTCAGCTTCATGCTGACAACCATCTGTCACAGAGGCATCATCCCTATTTTACAGATGAGGAAACAGAGGCCCAGAGTGATGGCAGAGCCACCAGACTTGAGCCCTGTTCAGCCAACTCCAAGGTAAATGATTGGATGGCCATTCTTAGTACCCACATGGCAGGTGCCATCCTGTACCTAGTATGGACTGATCGGAGCTCCCTGTCTGTTTCCTCATCTCTGACATGGGGGCTGATGAGAGTCTCTACCCCTGTGCGGATTAAATGGGTTAATAATCGTGAAGTACATAAAGAAATGCATGTTTAAGTATCTTTTGCCCCTTTGTTTGTAAATAAATATTTGTTTATATAAATATTTGTGAGATAAACCAATTGATCTTTATTCTCATGATAGCCCGGGGACAGAGGGGTTATGATCCCACCTTGAAGATGAAGGAACCAAGGCTGAGAGGTGAGTGAGCTAAATGTGTGTGCGCCGCCTGGGCCACACTCCCAAATGGTGGGTGGTCAGAGAGAAAGATGCCATTCGTTTCTGGATCCTTGGGAAACCAGCCCAAATGCTGGTGCCTCCGGGACATTTCTCCTACAGTCCCTTTGGCTGAGTTTCATGCCCCCAACTAGAGAAGGGAAAGTCCCTCCCCTTGGAATCCACTCTGCTTCCTACCTTGACCGATTCAGGGCTCGTGACAATGACAGAGGTTTTGTGGAAGACGTTGACCCGCACGACGGGGCCATACTTCTTAGCCCTGGAAACCAAAATGACCCAAAAGGAGGCTGTCAGCTTCGGGAGACGTGAATATCACCATCACCACCTGGCAGGAGGATCAGGGTGTCCCACCCCAGGACTCAATGCTGAGTCACACCCCCCACTGGGTCTCAGTTTCCACATCCATGAAATACGGTTGCTACACTCCTTTTCTGGGAATCAAGCCAGATGGTGTCTTTGAAAATGCTTTGGCAAGTGTAAAACACCGCATACACTGACTGCTAACCGAGTCACACCCCACACCCAGCTTACAGATGAAGACACTGAGGGTCAGAGTTTCTGATGGCTAGTCTCAGGTCACACAGCTGGAGAAAGGCAGAACTTGGCTCTGAGCCAGTCTCTTCTGCCTCTCCACTCAGAGGAGGAACTTTGGGGGTGGCAGTGACCTGGCCGGGGAGGGGGGAGTGTATGTGCTGGCCTGGGACGTGGAGGGGGGGTGCCCTATGAGGGACCTGGGCTGGAGTAAGGGCAACAAATGACAACTAGGACCCACCAATCCAAAAACACATCTTGGAGCACGCGGCCACAAACCTCATCCTTTTTCCAAAAGTAGGGGAGGTGTCCTAGAAGGAAACTAGAAGAAACGGGAAACATTTAAGATCACCAGAAGTCACCATTAAAGAGCGCCCCCTTCCCCACAGGACCCCGTGAGGTTGGCGTTATTAAGCCCACTTTGCAGATGGGAAGACTGAGGCACGAGTAGGTATGGCGCTGGCTCAGGGGCACCCCGCGGTAAGAAAGCAGGCAGGACGCAAAGCCAGGTCTGGCCAGCTCCAGAAGTCTCCATAGAGGGGAGATGGAGAAGGATGAGACCATTTCCCTGGTGCAGAGGCTGGGGGCTGGCACATGGAAGGTGAACAATAATATTGTGTGCAATTACCTTGGAACATCCACTGAACGCTGGCTACATCCTGGGCACCATTCTACGCCTCATTCCATCTGACCTCCCCCACCGCCTGGAGGTAGGTATGTTGTTAACCTGTCTTATAGGTGGGGCAGCAGAGGCCAGAGAGATGGTCATCTGCCCACCACTGCACGGCTGGGACCAGGTCACCCCAAAGTCCTTCTCACGAGGGGATTGTTTTGTGATGCTAAGTCTGTGTAAGTTAAGTGTGTGTAAGTGTGTGTGTGTAAGTCTGGTGTGATCATCAGAATGTGAACAAGTCTGTCTGGCGTCACGTTGTGGCACCTTTTAAGGTATGTCCTATCCCCTGCATGACTTATTTCAGACAAGCTCACTGACTACACCATCTAGAATGGGTGACAAAACTGCCTGTGGGGTTTTCTGGGTCAGAGAACTCCAGGAGGGAGATAGCAACTAAACAAATAGGTAAGTAAATATTAAGTCGGAGAGCGATGGGAGAAAAAGCAGAGGGGTAGGTAATCAGAGGTGGGGATAGGAGGGGGGTTGCCATTTTCTAGAGGCAGGTCAGGAAATGTCCCTCTAAGAAGGTAACATGTGAGCTGCCATAAGTGAAGGACTTGGCTGCCCAGGTACCTGGGGGAAGAGCATTCCCGGCAAAGGGAATAGCAGGTGCAAAGGTCCCGAGGTAGGAATGTGCTTGGTAAGTTCAAGGAACAGGGAGCAGGCGTTGAGGCCGGAGTAGAGTGTTTGAGGGAGATGTGGTACAGGATAGGTTCCCCGAGGTAGGGGGCAGATCACCAATAGCCTTGTGGACTATTGTCAAAACTTTTGCTTTGACCCTGAAATGGGGGACACTGGAGGGTTTTGAGCAGAGCAGAGACAGGGTCTGATGGGTTTTCAATGGCTTGCTCTCACAGCTGCTGTGCTGAGAGTAAATGGGATGGGTGGGGGGCAGGAATGGAGGCAGGGGCACCAGTGAGGGGCTGTGAAAGGGGATAAGGCTCAGACCGGTGCAGTCAAGGAGCCCGGTTTCTAGTGTACATTGTAGGAGGAGCCAAGCGGACTTGCTGTGTGTGTCGGTGTGAGAGTGGTGTCGAGGCTGACTCAAGTCTCCTGGGCTGCGTGTTGGAAGGATGAATGGGGCTGCCATTTACTAAGGTGAGGAGGACTGAGCAGACCCCATCGTGCCCACCTCTGCCCACCTCTGCCCTTGTCCATGCAGGCAGTATTTGAGGGGCAGCAGGGAGGCTCTGGCTGGGGTTCCTGGCTCTCCCTGCAGGAAGGGTGGGCCAGAAGTTCCAGCTCAACACCCCCAGAGCAGCCTCCACCAATGACCCTGCGCCCTCCACCTGGGGGGGGGGTCAGCTCTCGGAGCTCCCTGGGAGGTTGCACCTCAGTTGTTCCCAGAGGTAACTTGCTTTATTGGCTTTCTGACCTCCTCTCTCTATCCAATCCCCAACTCCCCCCAGGGATCACCCCCCATAAACCACTTATATTTCCATTCTTGTCTCAGGATCAGCCTCTGCGGACCGACCTGAGACAAGTGGATTGATTTAGGAATTTGGCTTTGAACCTGTCAGGCTTGCAGAGGAAAGCTACTAAGGGAAGCAGGGGAGTACACACTTGAAGCCAGGCTAGAGATGTGAATGTGACAGTCCTCAGCAGAGAGGCAGTACTCACAGACCACAAGGGGTGAGTGTAGACAGAGAAGAGACCCAAGGACTGAGCCAGGAGGTCAGGCAGCAAAAGGACCACCAGCCAGGGACACTGAGCAGGAGAGGCTGGGGAGGCGGGAGGTGAGCAGCGAGGAGTGGAGTGGGACGCCTGCAGAGAGAGCAGGACAGGGGAGGGACAGGCACTCCCCCAGGCTGCCCTGGGGCCAGGCAAGACCGCGACTGAAGCGCTCTGGTGCGTGGGGCTGCAGGGAGGTCAGTGGGACCTTGGCCAAAGCAGGGTGGGTGGACAGGTGGGTGCCAGAGCCCGATGGGGTGGTGGGCCCAAGAGAGGAGGGGAAGGAGGAATGGGGGCCCAAAGATAGGCAGGCTTCTCGGGGGGTGCTGAGGGGGTGCAGAGCCAGGGGGCGGCAGTTGGAGGGAATGGGAAGGGAAGAGACGGGTGTTTTTTGTTTTTTGTTTTTTTTACAATGTGTTATATAAAAATGGGAATGATGCAGGAGACAAGGAAAACTGATGGCAGAGGAGGGGGGCGCACTGCTGGGGCCAGAGCTGCTGAACTAAGGGGACGGCTCTCCTTGGCCGCAAGCATTGCGGTCCCAGTGCAGGGAAGGGGGCAGCTGTGGCCCTACAGCCCTGGAAGGAAGTTCTCCCAGGTTGTTCCATTTACTCTGGGAAGTAGGAGGCAAGAATAAAGGCTGAGAGTGGGGATGGAGGGGGAGGTGGCAGGGACTGAAGAGAAGCAAGAACACTTGGGGAGTAGGCGGGCAAACGCAAGAGGAAGTGCAGGGTGGCCGCCGGGCAGCCGAAGCCCACTCGGGGTGAGCGGCCTTGAACTTACACTGCTCCACCTGCAGAAAGATGGACCGTGGACATCACACATGACTGGCTGTATTTCCAGAATAATCTAGTATCCGTGGTGACTCCCCATTGCCGCACGTTTTGGGAGAATGTTCCGTTTTGAATCACCTGAGTGAGAACACAGTCTAGACCCTCCTCACCCTCCCAGGCCTGTCTGAGAGCCCCCACCATAAACACTGGGGCCCGCTACTATTTGGGGAAGAACGTGAGTGACACTTCAAGAAAGCCCAGGGGACAGAGTGGCGCGCGATCCCCACGGCCAGGCAGGAAAGGGAACTAAAACCCATTCCTTCCAGTTCCTGCAGGGGGCGCTGGGGAGGCAAAGGCAGAGCGGGAAGACCAGGTGTCGGAAGTGAACAGGTAAGGGATGGTAGAATTCCCAGACCGTAGACTACTGGGACTGGGCTGGGGGGCTGACAGAAGCAAGCCCCTGTTGGTAGACTGGATATGGCGGAGCAGCCCAGGGAGAGAGAGGAGGGTGAAAATCCCCCTCCCCTGCCCGGTCCGTAGCACGAGCCGTTTCCTATAACACTGTGGTTGGCACAGTGGCAATCCAAGGTTTCTTGAGGGCAGAGAAAGTCTTGGATGGTAAAGAAGGAGAGGTCATCTGGAGAGCCCACTGTGAGCAGCCACAGGGAGGAAGGGAGCCCACACGACGGCTGAGGTGTGGGTCGCTGCCAGGAGTGAGGGTAAGGGGTCATGACTGTGCCTCGTGCCAGTGGAATGGGGTGGTGAGTGCTCAGCTGGGTACCCAAAGTCCTTTGGATGCGCCACCCAACGGACCCAGCAAGGGGTCGCCACCATCGCCAGGAGCCAATAGGCAATTTGTTGAACAGACCCCACCTCGGGCAACCTGGCAAGTAGGAATGGGAGGAGGGAGCCCGGGCCACCCAGGAGCCCACTTGAGAAACTTATTCCAAAATAAATAAAAACTGGAAGAGAGAGACTTTTTTGTTGTCAAGTTTACATTCATCCCACGCTACCAGGAGAGTGGGGGCTGATGAGGAAGCTGAGAGCAGTGAGAGAAAAATGAAGAAACCACAAGTGTTTGTGTGGGATCCAAACGTGGGGTCTGAGTTTTCAGCTGCTACATGGATGGTTGCAGTAGGATGTTGTTTGTGGGGAACTCCAGGAGGACATCCTGGAGGAGAGGGGATCCTGGTGACTCCTGATGAATAAGGAGGAGGATGGGTGGGGGCAGGGGGAGCACAGCAGCTGCCCCTTGTAAGGCAGAGGGATCCTTGCCTGAAAGTTAGCAAAGCCTGGAAGCACCAAGGGGCAAATGTTACTACTAGAGATTCGGTATGTACACTTCTTTGCCAACCATGGTGTTGCCAATCATGGTTTGAGGATCCAGGCTTTGAATACCAAAGCATCTGATCTGTGCTAGAAGAGGTTCCAGAACTTTCATTTAGTGCAGTTTTATATGTGACCACCAAACAACTGTTAATCCCAAATCTTTCTGCATATGCATCGTTCAGTTCACCTCCTTAGAATAAAGAGCCCAACTATAATTATATTTAATTATATAATTAAGTATTATATAATTAACCTCCTCCCACTCCTCCACCCACCCACACGCACCTGTAGGTCACACGTAGATTCTGCAGTGTAGGATTTGGGGGAGAATGCAGGCATAAAAGGAAAGAAATACAGACACATACTACTACATGATGAACCTGGAAAACATGATGCTCAGTGAAAGAAGCCAGCCACAAAAGGGCACATATTGTATGATTCCATTTATATGTAATGTGCAAAACAGACAAATCTAGAGACAGAAAACAGATTAGTCATTGCCTAGGGCTGGGGGTGAGGGGTGAGGAGTAGGGGGAGATGAGGAGTGACAACTAATGGGTACTGGGTTTCTATTTGGAGTGATGGAAATGTTCTGGAACCAGCAGTTAAGATTGAACAACTCTGTCACTATACTAAAAAGCACTGATTGTACACTTTAAAAGGGTAAATTTTATGGCATAATTTTATTTTTAAAATGCAACTTAAAAAAAAGAGATGGGCGAGGGGCAGAAAGGGGCTTGATTTAAGGTCTGCCTTCTCAAGACAAAGAGACTAGACCAGGTCTGCAGTGCTTGAAGCACGTGGGTTTACAAGAAGACCAAGTCATGATGAGACCCAGCAGAATGAGCACAAAGCTCATTCAACCCCAAGCTGTTGATGGCTGATTTGAAAAGTTGGAAGGGTGACAGTGTACCTAACAGAGCTGGTAGGCGATTTCCACCATCCACTTTGAATCACTGTTTATCGAGTGTCTACTATGCACGTACCAGCTGCACGTGCCAGATGTCAGGGACCTAGCAGTGAACAAGACAGACACAGGCCTATGGGAAAGACAGACACTTAACAAGAGGTTGCACAAATAATTACCCAACTCTTACAATGACATAGAGTTTACAAAATGAACATGATATATTCGGGCATGGAAGCAGGTGGGACCTCCCTGAGGAGTTAGCATTGAATCCAAGCCTGGAAGGTGAGGGGAAGAACCATCTAGGTGGCGTGGAAGACAGGGCTGCTAAGCATGGGAAAAGGAAGACCCCAAGGTGGGCGAGGGCACCTGGGAAGACAGGGAGCCAGCAGGGAGAACAATCGCCTCCCTGCGTCAACAGCCACAGAGATCTTTCCCAAATCCACCAAACAGGGATTCAGGCTTCCAATGCCAGGTCATCTGGCTTGGGCTGGAGGTGGGCACCTTCCAGAATGTTCATGTCCTGAGATTTTAAAAAGTGTGTCTAATACCATTGTTTATTCATTCATTCAACAAATATTTATTGAGCATCTGTAATGTGCCAGGTGCTGGGGATACACGAGCGAACACACAGCATCCCTGCCCTCCCGGGGCTCACATTCTAAAGGGGGGAGACAGAGACAGTCAACAGGTGAACAGACAGTCAACAAGTGAACAGAAGGTAACTTCAGGGGTGATGGCCCCTTAGGAGTTGGGGGCTATGTGGGCTTTACAGAGGGTAGATGGGGAACAGCAAGACCCTGGAGCTGCAGGAGGGGGGTTGCAGAAAGACGGGGCACAGCAGTGAGCAAGCAAGGGGGGGGGATGAGAACAGTACAAAGTGGATTCTGAGAGCTCAGCAGGGGCCTTGCTGGCCACAGAGTGGACTCAATCTAGAATTAGATTTCCTTCTAAAGTGACGGGAAGCTTTTAGAGCAGAGAAATGACACATTTGATTTAGCTTCAGAAAGGTAAGCTTCTGGTGTGTGGGGAGGTAAGTTGGGTGGGGGTGGGGGGCAAGGATGGAATGGAAGTACTAAGGAGAAGACAAAAAGGATATACCAGGACAGAAATACAAAGGGGAATGTGACCAAAGTAGAGTGTGTTGTAATCCAGGTTGAGTGACCCCGTTCCAAGTCTCAAAGTTAAGAGTGCCCACTTTAGAGCCAAGGCTGACCCGGGCTTAAATCTAGGCTTACCAACTGTGTGACCTTGGGCAGGTGACTTTGCCTCTGCGCGCCTCAGTCTCCTCGTCTGAACGATGGGGTAACAATAGCGCCTACCTAACAGGGTTGTCGCTGCCATCACGTTTGTGGGGCCCAGCAGAGCGCGGTGGGCGCCGAGCAGCTGCTGCGGCTGTGAGTAATTTGTTACTAAGAATAGTTAGCGCCCCTCTCCCGGCCGCCCTCTCCAAGCGGCCACGCGCAATGGCGAGGCTGGACCCCCGGCCCCGACGCCGGCTTGGACGCGGTCCCCCGGCCCCCCATTCGAGCGCCCCATCCAGGCCCCCGCCCCCACCCCCCGCTCACCTGGGCCGCGGCGGCCCGGGGATGTGCTCGTAGCGGCTGCGAGCGCGGTGCACGAAGGTGCAGCAGAGGCCGAAGGCGACCAGGACGGCGCTGCCGAGCAGCAGCAGCCCGGGGCTCATGGCTCCCGGGCAGGCTAGGTAGGCCAGGGTCGGGGCCGGGCACCGAGGGGGCGGGAGGCCGCGAGCCGACTCAGCTGTCAGCGCCGCGCGCCGCCTCGGCCCCAGGCCCGGCGCGACCCAGCACCGCCCACTCCCGCCCGGCTCCGCCCCCGCCGGTTCGACCCCTCCCCGGGCGCTCCGTCCCCGCCAACCACGTCTCCGCCTCCGGTTCCTGCTCTCGGGGCCCGGCCCCGCCCCGCCCCAAGCCCCGCCCCAACCTCAACCCTGCTCAAGCTCAGGCCCCGCCCAGAGCATGGGATTTCCGCCAGTCACAACGCCGCTTCTGACTCAGAACGCCCCCATGCTCCGCCCCCTCCCCGCCTCCCCACGCCCCGCCCTCAGCCCCTCAAGCTGTAGCTCAACAGCAGCCCCGCCCAGAACGCGTTGTCCTTGGCAACCCCGATTCCTCCGCGCTTCCTGCCCCGGCGGCAGCGTTAAGGCCTGCTGGCTGGTTCCGCTCTCTTGCGCGCCTTCAAATAACGCCGTTCTCCCAGCGCGGACCTAGGCCCCTTCCCTTCTCTCTAAAATCTTCCTGGGAACCCCATCCCAGCCTCCAAAAGCCCGTCTTACTCCGACTGTTCCCATGCCTCTCTCTGGAACCCCCAACCCCCAAAGCTGGTTGCCCCTGCCTGGCAGGTACCCGCCGAGCGCCGATGGTCGCCCCGCGGGGCCCACGGGCCAGGTGGCGAGGACCCCGGGGACACAGGGAGGCTGTGTCTGCGAATGAAGAGCGCACGGCTGGACCAGAATCGTCCCTCCTCGCGTCTCGGCGCCTCCAGAGCCTCCCAGACGCAGGAAAAGTCGGGTCGGAGGCGTTGACCCAGGTCAAAAGGAGCCGGAGTTGGAGGGCGTGCAAGTCTGGGTGCGCAAGGTCGCCCTCCACAGAAGGCGACAAACGTGCCCGCGGTGGCCAAAGAGTATTTGTGAAGTAATAACTGAGACTTCCTCCCGTTTATGTAACCCCCTTCTCCTCACCCGTTCGGGTGTGACAGACGATACCCAGCTCTGCACTTTCAGTTCTCATTCCTACACTTGGGGGGGGCGCACCCAGAGTGGGAGCAGCGGATGGGAAGGGCCGGGTGTGCACGTTCCTAGTCCCAGTAAAACTCCAACGGGCTGGGGGGAGGCGCCCAAAGATAGATGCTGCTGGGTTCCTGAGAAGGGGACATACCCCTGCCCCATTTGTGGGCCAGTCCCGGAGAGGTTTGGGGTGTTGGGAAACTGAGGTCTGTGTACCTATTTCCCAGGTGCAGCCAGGGACAGTCCCCAGCAGGGACATGACTGTGAGGGGTGTGTGGGCTTAGGGTGACGGAGAGGGCCACTCTTTAAGAACTGGACCCAGAAGAGACAGGATTTCTGTCCCCGACCACCGCAGCCTGGGTGTCCATCCCGGCGCGGGGAGCTGGACGCATCTACCGCCGGGGCTGGGAGACGTTGGCTTGCCGTGGCGCCCCCATGTGGCGGTGAGGAGCAGCGGCTGGCTGGTCCTGCTTGGGGGTGCTGATGGGGGTAGGCAGGTTAGACAGCCCCTCCTGGGCTGTGAAAGCTCCAGGGGCTGGGGGCAATTTGGAAGGAGGACCCCTCAACCACTGTTTTTTGAAGACAGATCCTAAACTGCTCTGGGCACAGTCTGGGGTCTCACATGAGGCAGGCATGGGGGAGCCTCAGGGTACCTTTGTGAGCCTAAGCCTGTCCAACTAGAGCTAAAGAGAGGAATGGGCATTAATATTCTCTGGTGCATCACTCAACACCAGTAACCTCTGGCTCAATGTGATCAGGGCTCAACATTTCTGTCAACAGAGCACCCCTGTCCCTGACCAGTGTCTCCTCCCCATGTACCAAGTCTACTGATGTCCCACTGCCACCTCATCTGATTCTCCCAGCTCTCCTGTGATCAGATGGGGAGTGATGAGAGAGGGGGCACCCCAATGCTCAGGTGGGTCTCCAGGCCCTTTGCCTGGGCAGGCAGCACTACAAGCTGCCAGCAGAGGGCGCTGCCTGGAAGCACGTGGCCAACAAGCTGGCCCCCCCCCCCTTCCCTGGAAAGGTCTAGACACGGCTATCCAATATGGTAGCCACTGGCCAGATGTGCCAATCCAGCGCGTGAAACATGGCTGGTCCAAATTGAGATGTTCTGTGTGTGTAAAACAGACACTGGGTTACATTGATTGGATATAAAAAAATGTTTTTAAAAATCTCATTAATAGGGGTGCCTGGGTGGCTCAGTCGTTAAGCATCTGCCTTCAGCTCAGGTCATGATCCCGGGGTCCTGGAATTGAGCCCTGCATCGGGCTCCCTGCTCAGCAGGAAGCCTGCTTCTCCCTCTCCCACTCTCCCTGCTTGTGTTCCCTCTTCGCTGTGTCTCTCTCTGTCAAATAAATAAATAAAATCTTTTTTAAAAAAACAAAAAATAAAAATCTCATTAATATTTTTATATGGATTAACTGTTAAAATGGTAATTTTTGAATATGCTGGGTTCAAGAAAATATATTATCAAAATTAATTTCACCTATTTCGTTTTACTTGTTTAACATGGCTACTAGAAGATTTAAAATGACCCATGTGGCTCATATTATTGGACAGCACTAGTATAGACAGTGGTTCTCAAAGTGTGGCCCCTAGGCCAACAGCATCAGCATTATCCAGTGTCACAAGGCAAATTCTCGGCCCCACTGAGATTTACTGAGACAAAAACTCTGATAGGCCCCCAGCCCCTTGTGTTTTAACTAACCCTGCAAGTGTTTCTGCTCAAGTTTGAGAGCACGATATAAGAGGTGGTTCCCCAGGGGCGCCTGGGTGGCTCAGTCGGTTAAGTGTCTGCCTTCGGCTCAGGTCATGACCCCAGGGTCCTGGGATAGAGCCCCACATCGGGCTCCCTGCTCAGCAGGGAGTCTGCTTGTCCTTCTCTCTCTGCTGTTCCCCCTGCTTGTGTGCGTGTGCGCGCATGCTCTCCCTCTCTCTCTCTGTCAAATAAATAAATAAAATCTTAAAAAAAAGAAGAAGAAGAACTGTTCCCCAGCAGGAATCACTGAGGGAGGCTGCAGGCTCTGAAAGCTGCCTGCTCTGAAGGGGCTGCTCCCTGGAGTGGTGCAAAGCTACCTCCTCTCTGAACATGGGACCAAGGCCCTGGCGTGGCTCAGGCTTGTTAGGGGGATGCAGGCACACAAGGAACAAATGAGGCTCCGTCAGGGACCCGGAGTGTTGTTCCCCGAGGCTGACACCACAGAGGCAGTCCTGGGTGCCAGCCGCACCTGGGACATCCCTGCAGCATCGGGCTCCAAGGGCACAAGAACTAAGCTGTGTGATGCCGGGTGGAGGCGGGCCCTCTCTGGGCCAGGTTCCGAGAGATCACTCTACCTGCTGACTGGAAGCCCGATTACAGGGGGTGATGGCAGAGGCTGACAGGGAGCAGAGGGAGCCTTGGCCAGGGTCAGCCCTATCCCCAGAGACCCTGGAGGACTCCGAGGCAGGATCAAAGTCCCTGGGGACAGAATCACTTGTGAATGCTCCCTCGGCAGCCAGCTGTAGGCAGTGGAGTGAAAGGAGCACTGGACAGGGAGTCTGAAGCCCGCTCTGCCACTCTTAGGGCTTGTGCCCCATCTGCACAATGACAGGGGCCGATGGGAAGTGGGGGGGACACTGAATTCAATGCTCTTTAGGCAGCAGGGTGACAGTCCAAAGCTGGGGCTCCAGGGCCCTACTCCCAGCTTTCAAATATTGACTATTGACAACTGGTAAGTAACGAAGCTTCCCTGGGCCTCGGTTTCCACATCTGTATGATGAAGGGTGAGCAGAACACCTGCCTCATATGGCTTAATATGAGGATTAAGTGAGTGAATACTGAGTAAAACTTTTAGAACAGTGCCTAGCACATAGTAAGTGCTCAGCAAATGGGAGCTGTCCACCCTTGTTACTATGTAAGGGGCAGTGAGTCTGTGTCCTCCTCGTCAGGAGTCAGGCTGAAGCCTAAGCCTTGTTTGGAGCCTGAGGGGTCAGGAGGTGGGGGACTGGAGGGCGGAGCACCCCACCCAGAGGAGTGCAGGGGCCTGAGACAGCTCCCAGTTGCCCCCTAAACAATAGTGACACTCCGGGCCCAGCTGAGGGCTGGACCACCCCAGCACTTGGGGGAAGGTACCAGGAGCCCCAGATGGTGGCTCCAGGCTATCACACTGAGCAGCAGTGGGAGATGCCCCCCATCACTTCTGTCCCACTTCCCAGGCCACACCTGATGGCATCATTGTCCCCACTGCCAGCAGGCTCTGAAATGAAGAGGGGGCTCGACAGGGCGAGAAAGGGCAGGGAAGAGCATGGAGGAGCCCCAGGAAGAGGCTGTATGGCCCCCCCCACACCATTCTGGGCCCAGGGGGACCAACAGCTTTGGATACCCCACTGGGTAGGGCCATGGTGCTACCCTGCTCTGGAGGGCCACCCCCCTTCCCTGGGCTCTAGTCTGGGCTCAACCCCATCTGGGACAGGCCCAGGACACTCAGCTTCCCGGGCTCCTTTCTCCATGGGCTCAGTGAAGAGTTCAACCCTCCCAGCTCCTAGCACTGTTCAGAATTTCCCTGTATCTAGGGAAGATGCCTGCCAGCTACCGCTGGGCAGTGGGAGGAGGCAGCGGTCTCCATCAGCTGCTTCCCAGCCCACAGTGGGCAGGAGCCCCGGGGGATCCCCTAGGCCAAGCCCCCTTTTCTGCTGGCCTAGCAGCCCTAGGGTCAGGCAGGGCAATGAACGGTCAGGGTGCCAGCAAGTGTGAGAGCCAGGCTGCATGGGTTCTCATTTGGCTTCTCTCCTCCCTGGCCGTGCACCTGTTGCCCCATCTGTAAAAGGAGGAGAAGAGGGCTGTTCAAAGGCTCAAATGAGTTCAGGCGTGCTGTCCTTACAACGGTGCCCCGAAGACAGGCCACGCTCAATGGCAGGGCTATGGTTTCCAGGCAGGGCTCAACGGGGCCAGGGAAGCCCCCACTCAAGGCAGAAGTATGGGAGTCCGAGAGGTCGCCCTGAGCTTTCTTCGGCAGTCCCGTACTCCACACTCAGCTTCAGCGAGCAGCCAGGACCCCCCCCCCCCAGACTTGCTGGCACCCTAGCCTCTGCTGGGCGCACCCCCCAGGTGCCGGCTCAGCTCTCAGAATAATGGACAGGTTGGGCGGGATGACCGCCCCCCCCACAGCCCTAGCAGACCCTGACATGGGCTATATCCTGTCCCCACTGCCCAGTGACCATCTGCTTCTCCTCTGTGCTCCCCTATCAGAGACCATGCCCAACTGTACTTGACACACGGGGCCAGAGGCCCGTAGTGGGCAAAGGAACTTCCACCTGTGAGCAGGAGGGAGGCTCCAGGCCTAGCCCCCCTGCCCCACCTCCACCTCCAGCCCCCAGGCATACAGGTCAGAGACAAGAGGCAGGAAGGGGGTTGTAAACAGTCACGTTGTTGGCACAGCTTTGGGTGACAGAGCATCAGTAGTCTTTCTGGACCCCTGGCGGGGGGATGCTGGAGGAATCAGAGGGCCCCTGGGATTTCACTGAGCAGCGTGGGGATAGAGAGGACCAAGGTGGTTCCAGTGGCCCCAACACAGCCTTTAAAGTAGAGAAACCTGATGCCCCCCCTCATTCACTGGGGGGTCATGGTGCTTGGAATGGCCAGGTGGGTGGCTTCTGTCCCAGTGAGCCCTGGAGAGTCAAGTCTCAGGGCCCGGGGCCCCAGCACTGTCCCCAGAGCATCCACATGGACCCAGCATGATAATGAATTCCAAGATGACCAAGAGGCTTCTCCCAGAGGTCATCCAGAACCCCCTTCCCCCAGCCAGCCCTCCCCAGATGCTCACTTCCCCCAGGCAGCCTGATCCTCGCTCAGACGGCCATGGCCCACAGTTCACTCTGGGCTCATCGGTCTAACAGCTTCCCTTTGCCCCACTGGATGCCTTCCTGTTCTCTTCGGCACCTCTACCTGCCGGGCCACCTGCCCATGCTCTCTGAGTCACCTTCTGTAGGCCACGCTCCAGATGGTCCAGGACCTTCCACTCAAACCCTGGGCAGGACAGGCCTGGTCCCCTCCCTCAATCTGCCAGCTATG
Source organism: Phoca vitulina (assembly GCF_004348235.1). NCBI lineage: Eukaryota > Metazoa > Chordata > Mammalia > Carnivora > Phocidae > Phoca > Phoca vitulina. Next base: position 66,491,400 of record NW_022589710.1, on the reverse strand, counting down.
CCTCTGTTAATGCGGCCAAGGACCATGTCTGCCCTTGAAGGGTGGTAGCCCTCAGTGCTGAGGATCCATGGCCAGACTGTGTTCCTGCATGTGCCGGAGATGTTTGGAGGTAAGAAAAGAACACCTGGGGCTCGTGACCACACAGACCCCAACACACTGTGGCTTCTGGTCTGCGGAAGACACGTGGGCAGGGACACAGAGCACGGGAGCACTGCACACACCTCACACGCGTCCACAGGACAGCATTACAGATGGGCCCCCTCTGCCCGCAGGCTTGTGCGCGCACCAGGCGCGCTCAGGGCGGAGGGGCCCTGCCAGGCTGCGGCCGGACGGATGGTGCTCGCCTACAGGTCAGGGTCCTCGTGGCTGCACACGACGCCCGCGTCCTCCTCGTGCCCGCAGTTGTGCGTGCCCACGCCGGCGTGCGTGCACTCCAGCAGGTTGCGCTCGTTGCCCGCGCAGCGCACGTCATCCAGCAGGATGGGCAGCGCGCCGCCCTCGCCAAACTGGGCGCGCTTGGTGGCCCGCACGGCGTGCGCAAAGCCCAGCTGGCGGCACACGACGGCGGCAGCCTTGGTGTCCCAGGCGTCGTCACACACGGTGCCCCAGCGTCCACCCGCGAACACCTCCACACGCCCGCGGCCCGGACTCAGGCCCGCGGGCCGCACCAGGCGCACGGCGCCGTCCGAGGGCGCGGGGTCCGCCGTGCCTGGTCGACCCCGCCGCCGCCCGCCACCCCTCCGGCCGCCGGGTCGCCGGGTGGGCCGTGCGGGCCGCGGGGTGAGCGCGGGCGGAGCAGCTGTGGGGCGGCTGCGGCGGGGTGCCTGGGTGGGCGCACGCGCTGCGGGCCGTGGGGTGCTCTCTGCCCTTCGGATGAATTCTGCGCGGAGGAAGAGCGTGCGGTCAGAGGGACCCCAGCCGCCCAGCCCACCCCAGCTGTCCACCACGGAAGGCAGAGCCCTAGGGAAAGATGTTCTCATTCTGCCCTCCAGTCCGACCCTGAGGTTGGGGTACCTCTTGGGGATACCAGCCTGGAGCTGATGCGGGGTGCTTCTTCAGTCATTCTGCAAACACTCGTTAGCAGCTGCTTTGTGCCAGTCTGCTTCTGGGGTCCCCCCCCCCGGCCCCCAGTCTTGCCCTCCTGGGAGTCCCTAGTCTGGGAGTAGGGATGGGGGGACAGCCCCTCCCACTGTTAACTCATGAGCCCAGTGGAAGAGAAGTGTCTGGGAGGGCTTCTCAGAGCAAGTGACCTTTTCTGGTTCCAGTCTTTGGTTCAGGGGTGAGGAAGCTGAGGCCCACTGATGGGGAAAACCTGCTGAGGATCTAAGGCAGACAGGCAGGATGGGAACTGGCCTGCCCAGGGCCGGGCAGGGCAGGGTGAAGTCTCCCCTCCACGCTTCCAAGGCTGCTGGCTGGGGGCTGGGGCCCACCCTGACCAGAGAGAGGGGACAGGGTACCCCAACGTTCTACCCCACCACAAGGCCTGGATACAATAGGCATGGGGAGCTGAGGTGGGCAACTCCCTTTGTCCCTGCAGCACCCCAACACTCACACTCGGCCCTGGTCAGCCACAGAGATAAACCTCACCCCGCATGAGACACTCTGTCTGGAGAGGCGAACTCCCAGACTACTCCCCTACTATGGGGAGGGACCCCAGGGTCACCAGTCCGAAGCCCTCTAACCCCCCACCTCAGCTGAGATGACAGCTGACGAAGGGCCTTGATTCAAGGCCAGGAGCAGGTCAGGGCCAGGAGCACGGGGACATGGGCCAGACGCTCCCCCTCCCTGCACCCTGGCCCCCACTCAACCCGCAGGGAAGGACTTCCAGCTCCCCGGTCTGCTTTGGCTCTTGCTGGTCCGGCTGCCCAGACTGCCCCCCCACAGTGCACCCTTCCTCTTCATTCCAGCCTCAACCCTCAGCCTCTGGGAACACCCCACCCCCACCCCCGTCCTGCACTGCTCTGGGGCCCCATGGCTGCTGGCACACACTTCTGTAACAGCCCTGGGACAATAAGTGACTTCTCTGTCTGTCCCAGCCAGGACAGGGCCTGCTCTGACTTCTCCTATGGCCCCAGCATCCAGCACGGAAGGGGTGATGATTGAAAGTGCCAGAAACTGCTGAATGAATGGAAAACTGGCCCAGGCCTGAAACCAACTGCAGCTAGAATGAACTTCCCCAAACACTGAGCTCATTCCTTCCCCCAACTGTCCTCTGCTGGGGGCTCCCCTTCCTCAGGGCCGCCCGCCCCCAGCTGCCAGGTGCCCAGCCTCCCCCTCTTCCTGTCCACCAATGGGTCCTCGATCTGTTGGGCCCACTGGGCCCACTGAAGGATTTCCTTTGGCCTGCAGGGTGATTTTTAAGATTTTGAGCCAAAGGTGCCAAAATTTGCAAATGGAGAGATTGTATGTATGTAACAACCTAAGGAGGCGGGGACCATGTTTGTCTTGCTCAGCGGTATGTCCCCATGGAAGCACGGGTGTGTGGTAAGTGAATGGACAGACGGACGGATGGATGGATGGATGGATGGATAGATGGATCCATTTCCCACCTCTCTTAAGAACTGGATGGTCTGACAGCACTATCTCTATGCTCCCACAGGGCCCAGGGGAACACCCTCACAGACCCCTCGCCACGCCTGCCCTCTCAGTTGGCCCCAGATGCCAGGGGTCATCATTTGTGGCCTTGCTTGGCCCTCAGGTCATGAGGGTTTGTGCCCACCTCCCTCCCCACCAAACTTGTCAAACAGAACCAGCTTACGGCAGCCCCAGGCAGATGCCCCCTCCTCTGCGGCTCCTGCATCGAGAATGACTCCTCCAAGTCTTGCTTTCACACAGATATACCCGCTGTCTGTCCTGAGGGCTCTGAGTGTACCTGGCTTAAGCCATCCCTCCCCTTCCCCTGCCCCCCTCTGAGGTCTGCAGCCCCTTGGGGCCACTCACCTGCCTGGGTTCAAGGAGCTCCACCCACATTAACTGAACATCTAACGGATGCCATTCCCAGTGCTAGGCATCGGGGCCCAGGAACGGCATCCAGGGCCAGCCTGAAGGACCCATATCTGCTGGAGGAGCAGCTGGGCTCCGGGTCACAGGAGCTCCCCTCCCCCGTTGCGTCCTTGTTGGCAGGCACTTACTTTCTTTGGGCACAAACTGGATGAGGCGGCTCCTCACCTTCACCTGGGCAGGCTGGATCCGACACTTGCCGGGTGGTGCCCGTCTGCCAACACACAGGAGGTCATGAGTGCCACCCTGGGAGCCTGCCCTGAGCATGTCCCTCTGACACCCGCTCTCCCCTGGCAGCCAGGCACCTGTGCATTCAGGCCTGGGCAGAGGGGGACGTGAACAACAATGGTGGCCATTGGTGGGGCACCTACCGCGTGGCCCCCAGGGCTCTGGGAGCCCAGCCCCAGGGCAGAAATCTTGTATCACGGTCTGCCAGGTGTCCACTCAGCGTCTGCTTTTCAAGAGCCCAAGGGCCGGTGCCTCAGGAGAGGCTGAGCTTCTGATTCAGAGCATGAACTGTCTTGGGAACGTGATCAAATGTCACAGCCCCTTTCCTTCCACCACCAGCCCCACTGCTGTAACTGTGACTGCAGCCTGATCCCTGCACCCCACCCTGGCCCCTGCACCCCACAGCCTTTGAGGAGAGTCTCTCTCTCTCTGCCCCTCTGGCCCTGGATTTTGGTGATGCCGCATCGGAGGGAAAGGTAAGCCGATCTAAAGATAAAGGGTCGGAGAGAGCCGCAGGGCTGGCAGCGGAGATGAGGGATGGGGGTGGGGTGGAGGGCGGGGCTTCAGAGGGGAGGGGGAGACGCTTCTGAGAAGGGTTACCAGGGCTCTGAATTGGGTCTCCTCTGACATCTCCGAGGGGCACAAGTAAGGCATGGAATTCCATTTTAATTAGCTTTTGGCTGTCGATCTGAGTCTTTGAATGGGACTGACCCTATTCTGGGACTGGCCCACGTGGGTCCAGACTTCAATAGGTTCCAGCAGCACAATGGAAAAGCCCGAGGGGTGAAGTGGCCATGTGACAGGAGGTGGCTTCCAGACAGGCTTGGCCCAAGAGGGAAACTGAGGAGGGGTATGGGTCTTTCCCCCCAGAGGTTGAAGAAACACAGCCAGTCACCCACGCTTCCCAAAGCTGCAGAAAGAGTGGGTTTTGCTCTGAACCCCAGATAATATCCACATGCTGCAGACAGACCCAGCACGGTTTTGTTCCTTAAGGAAATGATGTAAAAAAAAAAAATCTTTTAGGCAAAAGGTAGGAGATGCACCCCTAAATGCCACAGTGGTTTTGTCTGGGCAGTGATGGATGCCCCCACCCCACTCGTCCACTCCGCAGTTCTTCATTCCCGTGTTCTGTAATGCAGCCTCTATGCAGGATGTTGTGGGTGCAAAGAAAGACATGCATTCCAAAAGAGAAGCACAAAAGAGATGAGGGAGGGCAGGAAGGGAAGGAGTCTAGCCTGTTTCTGGCTCCTCCCTCCAGGGGACCTTGAGCAGAACTCCCTAAGCCTTGGGTCCCCTCCGTTGCATGGGGAGAATGAGCCAATAGCGAAAGAAAGGTACCTCGTGGCAAAAGGAGAGGGTGGGTCTAAGGCAGCCTCTGACAGGAATTACATGCTCCATATATGTGATATTTCCTTAGAGAAGCACTCTTTAAAAAAAAAAAAAAAAAAAAAAGAGAAATAAGCTTAATGTCCATGGAACGGGTAAGATAATTGTGGCCCAGTGACTCAATAGCCAATTACACAGCCATTCAAAATGACGCTTTCAAGAGTGATGTTGCAACGTGGAAATATTTATACAAAATAGGGAAAACGAACAAAGAAAAATGCAAAGTCTGCATGTGTTCCTCGGCATCGCCATAAATCTGGGCGCTAGCAGATGAAGCCGGGGGGACCTTGGGGAAATGGGAAGGAGGGATGAAAGGAGGAAGTCCTTATGGGTTTCTTGATAAATAATGATGTCAATAATGAATAGGTTTGTGTTTAAAAAAAAAAGTGTGGTCAATAAGGAATGTCTGAGAATCTGTCATAGACCAGAGAAAGCTAAGGAGACACAATGATTGAAGGGAATGTGGGATTCTGGGTAGGATCCTAGAGCAGAAAAAGGGCAGTAGGGGAAAACTAGAGAAATCCTTTAATTAATAGGAATGTACCAACATCGGTCCATTAACTGTGATTAGCGTACCATGACGTCACAAGATGCTAATGACAGAGGACATCGGAGAGGGATATATGGGAAATTCGGAACTATCTTTGCAAATTGTCCGTAAATCTAAAACTACTCTAATTTCTTAAAATGATTTTTTTGAAAGAGTGATGGTGTTTCGGGATTTCTCCAAATCCAGGATGTTTCAAAGGTGAGGATAACTGTCCGCATCAGGGGCTGCTGGATGTGAGTGGATTCTTTGAGGGCCCGGGGCGGGGGTGGGGGGAGTTGTGCTGGGGGTGGGCGCAAGCTGTGCACACGTGGGGCTGCTCGCCCAGGTGCTGAAAGGAGGTACAGAGCGGTGGGAGGCCAGCTGAGAAGCAAAACTGAAGGGCTGAGAAGGAGCTTGAGAAATCAGATCATCCATTCATTGGTCAAACACGCCCAGAGTCTCTGCTCTGTGCTCCGGGCCAGGCCCAGGGCCGGCACTGACTTTGAAGGGGTGGAGAGGGCAGTCTTAGCCCTTGGAGACTCCCGAGCCAGGGGGAGATTACAGATTACGGGTCTGAGTGGTGAGAGCCAGGGGGAGCACTGGACAAGGCCTGGAGGGAAAGGCCCCTCGGAGACAGTGAGGCCTAAGGGTCAAAGGGTGGCGATATGCAGTCACGGGGTCAGAGCGGGGCTCTGGAGCCAGCTGCCTGTCCCAAGCCCAGCTCTGGCTCTGGCTGGGAGGGGGGCTCCCACCTTTATAGGATTTCCACCTCTGTAAACTAAGCGGCTGAGAAGTCAAGGAGTTGTACATGGAAAGAGTCAGAACAGCACCTGGCACTGAATTAGTGGCTCTACATAGAAGCAAAGCAGATGGAGATGGACATGGGAGGGCCAGGGGGTGTTCGGAAAGCCCAGCATGTTCCATACAGGAGCCACTGAGTTGGTTTCCCCAGGGGAAGGTGGGACTGCCGGGGGGAGGGCAGCCCCGTGGTGGGGACAGGTGGAGATCAGGGTGTCGCAGGCAAGTTGAGGGTTGGGGGAGGTGGTGCCCAGGGCGGGTGGCCCAGGAAATGAGGAGTGAGGGGCGAGTCAGAGAGGAGAAAGGATGGGGTTGGGTGGGGAGCAGGCCAGAAAGTCAGGTCAAGCCCGTGATTATCTGGCTCAGGCGGCATCCTTGGCCCCCTCCTACCATGAGTAGAGCTGGATTTGAGGCGGCAGATCCAGTTTTGAGCCCCAGGTCTGCCCCTCACCAGCACTATGGACCTGGCCGGTCACTTCCCTTCTCTGGGTCTGTTTTCCCTTCTGAAAAATGGGGCTATGAGTCATACCCTCCCAGGGGGTGGTGGAGAGGACAACAAGACAATGGAGACGGCGGGGGGGGGGGGGGCCTGGCAGACAGCAGGAGTCCAGGCATGCAGTGGCGGGGCTCACCTGGAAGGGTCGATCACCTTGTAGACAACCCCATGGGCCGCTGTGGCACTCGGCACGCCTGTTGACATGAAGTACAGCTCCCCTTGGGCGAGAAACCAGGCAAGGAGTGAGAACACTGCCTGGAATATGGTCCCGGCCAGGCCCCTGACCCCAGGCCCCCCAGCTCCCCTCAGGCTCTGAAAGGGACCCCAACCTCAGGGAGGTCTGCGTAGCCCTTCAGCGCCCAGAGCTGGAACCAGAGGCCGAGAAAGAACCAGCTGCCGGCCGCTCTGCCCGGACTTAGCCAAGTTCTTGCCTCCTGCTGGGGACCCAGCCCCGCCCTGGTCCCTGCTTGGCCTCACGCCCAGCGCACACAACCTCTGGGCACAAGTGAGGGTGCACAGCCCAGCTCCCCAGCTGACTGCTACTGCGTGACTCCAGGCACATGGGGCTCCTTGAGCCTCCGCTTCCTTATCCCTACCACGGGATGCCTCATGGACGAAGGATTAAAGGAGCACAGAGTAAATGCTCAGTCAGTATTAGCTATTGTCATTGCTATGACAGTCATCCTCCAGGATCCGGGTCCCGCCAAGGCCTTGAGGCCAGAGTCTCTCCACTGACCCGAAGGCACCTCCCGGGCAGGTGACAGGCACAAGAGTACACGCTTGGGGGGTCCCTGGTGTGAACCCCAGCCCCTGCATGTAGCCCCGTGGGAGCACTGGTGGCTCTGGGAGAGTCCCACTTGGAGCCTCAGTCGAGTGTCCTCGACCTCTCAGGGCCCCTGGCACCGCGGATGCTCTCAGTGAACGTGAGTTCTCTCCCTCCTCACCCTCATCCCAGCCCCTGGCTCTTGCTGCCCAGGAAATAGGCTTCTTTATTCCTATCTTATAGAGGCTCAGAGAGGTTAAGTGACTTTCCAAAGTCACACAGCTGGTGAGTGGTGGAGCCAGGCCTGGAACTCAGGAATGTCTGCTGCCCCCAAGCCCTCACATGTAGGACACATGGTGGCTGGGGGGCACAGACACCTCCTATGTGTGATTCAGTGTGGTGGTTCAGCCATGCTTATATGTCTGCCTTTGCAAGAGGACAGTGAACGTTCTCCCGAAGATGGGGGCGGTCCCCAAGGAGAGACTAAGACAGACAGAGAGGTGAGAACTCTGAGGAAGGCATCTTTGTGGGACGGATGCAGTCAAGGAGGGCTGCATGGGGGTGGGGTCTGAGAATCAAGGCCCAGGAAACCCAGGGATCTCCACAAAGGCAAAGACGCTTGGGGGGCCAACTTGTGTAACTGGGGTAGACCCAGCTTTGGTGGGGAGCTGGGGGCTGGGGAGGGCAGGATGCTGAGTGCTGAGTGACCTCTGACTCCCCTCCAGGAGCACCAGCCCTGCTTTGGTGGGGGGCTGGGGGTGGTTAATTGGTCCCCAAGGTGATACAACCACACCCTGGCAAGAAAGCCCCTGCTGGAGAACCCATAGGCACAGACATGAATTTGCTGTGCAGTCTTGGGCTGTCGCTTCCCTCTCTGGGCCTCTTTCTGAAGAGAGGCCTCTGGGAGCCGCTGTCCCCACCTAGCTGTGCAGTCCTCACACCCACTCTCCAGCCCCCTGGAGCGACCCAAGTCGCCCTGCACGCGTTGCTCCCTCTGCCTGGAATGCCCTTCTCCGTGGCCTTCCTTTGGCTGACCAAGCTCGAGCTTAGGGCCCTGCTCTGGGAGGCCTCCAGGCGCCAGGTCGGGTGCAGTACCCCCCACCCCCACCTCTGTAAAGGGACAGGCCTGCACCAGGCACACTCCTTGGCCCCCAACCCCACGCACGGGGAGGGGGGCCCACCGGCACTGCCCAGCCCTACCCGGGGCCACACGGCCCTCTTCTGTGGTGTGCTGTGTCCGGAGGACACCAGGCCAGCAGAGGTCCTTGTTTTGCAATTTGCAAGTGTCAGAAGAACAACTAGAGAGCTGGAGCTGGTGGCTGGGGGAGGTGTGTTTGTGTTGGACCCCAGGGCTCTGTGCCTTCCAGGGGCGGCCTGCCCAAGCTCACCAGCACGCTGTCCATGGGCCGTGTGATTTCAAGTAGGCTCCTCCTGGCTATCAGTTACTTGATGTCATTCAGAAGGCTGAACAAGGGCCCCTTGGGAACTGCACCTTCCAGGCCCTGCCCCTGGGGTGGGGGGTGGGGGGCGCACCTCCTTCCAAAACACATTAACCCCCTACTGACCAAAAGAAAGGGCTTTCAAGGCCCAGTGGCTTGGGAGGGCAGTGGGGGCTGGGGCTGCCCTTTTGAAAATTTAGATTGTGACGGGTGTCATCCAACAAAGGTTTCCCAGACTTAGGCCTGGGGGCTCTGGGCACTGGGCCCTGCAGGGGATACCCCTCCAAAGGCCCCTGGGTGGGCGTTGCCTAGCAACCCTGCCAAGCATCCCCCAGGCTCCACTGGGGGCCCCTCAGCTTTTGTCCAGGGACAATTGGGGCCAAGGACAAAGGCAGGACGCTGGAGCAAGATCCAGCCTCCATGGCCCCTTATCCTCTCCCCTCCCTCCCTGTTCCTTGCATTGAAAATACAAGAGCCTGAATGAGAACCCACTAACAAGTGGGTCAACAAAGGGTGTTCAAGAAGGCGGTGTCTACCCAATTTCTGAAGATAATGTGGCTTAATTGTATAGGCCAGATTTCTTGGCCATGAGGAACCCAGGGTAGTAGAGTTCTGGGATACATTCTTCCCCCACGCACCTGCATTTCCACCATTACAAACCCTTTCCTGGTCGGCTCACTCCATGGCCTAGAAGCAGCCCTGCAGGGAGTTGGGGGCTGGGACATTGCTCCCACCTTCCAGATGAGGAGACAGAAGCCCAGGATGGTGAGGACTGATGCCCAAGCGAGGTCTCAGACTACTGCACACTTGCTCCCCAGCCCGAAGGGGGTTTCAGGCCTGAGACTCCATCTCTGGAATCCCACCCAGGCCAGAGGACCCACAGGGTGGGGGCATCAGTCTCAGGCATGCAGCCTGGAGAGAGAGGTCTCGGGGCCTCAGGAGTGCTCACCAGCCTCATCCTCAGCAAAGGAGATGATATGAGGGTAGTAGTTGTTAATGAGGCCCGGGAACGCACAGGTCTGGCCTCGTCCCATGCAGATCTCACTGTACTGCCACTGGCCTGTCTCCAGGTTCTCTCGGAGGGACATCAGACGCCTGCAAAGAAGCATGAGCTGTGGGGTCATGCCTGGCAGGGTGCCCAGGGGAACCCCACCCACAATCCATCCACCCATCCATCCACCCACTCATATATTATCCATGCAACCAGGACCATACAGCATTTGCAGGATCCAGGGTAAAATATGCATGCAGGGCCCCTTGTTCAAAAAGTACTAAGGATTTCAAGGCAGCGATAGCAGAACATTAAACCAAGTGTGGGCCCTTCTGAGCATGGGGTCTGTGCATCCACACGGGCTGCACATCCGTAAAGCTGGCCCTTGAGGTTCCCTGCTAGCCTAGTGGTCAGGATCCGGTGCTCTCATAAAGCTGGCCCAGCGTGCAGTCTTCACTGGGTACCTCCAATGCAGCAGAAAAGGGCAGGGGAAGGAGACCATCTTGTGCCCTGCCCCCTCTGCTCAGCCCCAGCCGCTGACCCACAGGAGGCAGTCAGAAGCTGCAGAATCCTCCAAGGCTGGTGACCAGAAGTTCGTGCAGACTCTGGAGCTGTCTCCACTCCGGAGCATGAGGTGGAGCTCCGGCATCTTCAGGATATGCTGATCTTGCCCTTACTCCCTCCTGCACCTGTCAATCACCAGGCCCTGCTTGGATGTACCCTCCTCTGGGGAGCCCCCCTGACTGCCCCTGTGCTGGGCACCCCCAGCACCGTGCACGGGCTCTCTGAGGCCGGACTGGAGTGGACCAAGCATGGGTCTGTCTCCCTGACTCGGGCGCGAGGTGCTCTCAGCTCTGCTGCCCTAACCCTGGCACAAAGCCTGACCCAGTGGAAGGGCTTGGGAAAAGCTAGCAAAATTAGTTGAATCTCTGTGGTCAGGTGACTTCAGCAATCCTGGGGAACAGCAGAAGGGGTAAGGGAGAATCAGACATTGAAAGAGAGGCTTTGGGAAGCCTGGCTGGCTCAGTCAGTGCAGCATGTGACTCTTGATCTTGGGGTCATAAGTTCAAACCCCACGTTGGGGGTAGAGATTACTTAAAAATAAGATAAAATAAAATTAAAAATGAATAAATAAAAAGAGAAAAAAAGTTAATTATTTTTTTTAATATCTTGACTTATTTTTTTAAGCAATTTCTATACCCCACATGGGGCTCGAACTCATGACCACAAGATCAAGAGCCACGTGCTCTACCAACTGAGCCAGCCAGGCGCCCCTCAGCAGCACTTTTAAACCTTGTGCCAAGTGTATGTCTTCCTAGGGCCTCTAGGGCCCTCAGTTTTCTCCTCTGTACAATGGGAGAATGAGGTGGTCATGAGGCTCCACAGTTCTCTTTGGGAAAGAGTCTGACCCACAGGCTTAGGAGATATGTTCTCTTTTCTCCCTCCAAAACCTGTGGGGTGTGACACATCCCAGCCCCACCTCATGCAAACACACACACACACACACACACACACACACACACACCCTTTAGGGGTTCAGTGGGTGGGGAAGCACTGCCATAGGGTGTGGGGATTGGGCAGCAAGGCGCCCCGGGCCCCCATGGTCAGACCCTGGCTGGAGTGCCAGCTACCCCCTCCCCAGCAGAATGATCTCTCCAGCCTCTTCCAGACGAATGCTCCCTGGAACCCCAGTCAGTCAGTGCAGTGACAGACACGTCCTGGTTTTCCCCAGAAGCCAGGTGGCCCAGAGTCCGTCGAGGAAGGTGTTCATGTTCCCCCCACCCCCACCTTCCACCTCTGCCCTCCCTGCCCCTCGGAACCTCGGTCAGGCCCGGAGCCCATGAACCTCCGGTGGAGGGGAAGACCAACGGATCTGCACTTAAACAAGCAGCCCGTCTTTAGTCGGGAGCCGTGCCTTCATGGCGCTGCTTGAGGTAGCCAGCAAGGCTCAGGAAAGGTATCAGGAGAAGAGGGGGCGGGCTGGGTGTTCCCTGAGATGTGACTCCAGACTTCCTCCCAGAGGAAGAGACCTGCTTGGCTCCGGCTGGGCGGTCGGGGTCCGAGAGCAGCTACGTGGGCTTGCACCTGCGCATGCTCACACGCACAGCGCACCTGTACTCCGCTTTTTACAGAAAGCCAGGGGCAGCAGCCGCTTTGGCGCCGGGGCCACTTACCCACTCATAAAATCGCCGAAAATGTAGAGGCCGTTCAGGTTGGGGTACTCGCAGCCCCGGTACACATAGCCCCCCGTGACCGACTTGCCCAGTTTGTGCGGGTAGGCGAAAATCGGCAGCACGTCATCTGCACAGGGGGGAGAAGCTGGGATGAGCTTGAGGGTCAGCCCCTCCCCCACAAGGAGCTTGGCAGGTGGTCTGAGTCTGGAGGGGCAGGGGGAGGTGAGGTCACCGGGAGGGCCCGAGTTGGGGGCCCCAGAGTGTCACGGAGGGAGGAAGGTGCCTACAGCTTGGGTAAAGCAGGGCAGAGAGAGCATGGGTTTGCGGGGATGGGGGTGGGTGGGGAGAGCCAGGAGCAGCCCGGCAGCGCTGGGGAGGTGGGGGGAGAGGCGAGGGGAGATCCAGGATGGGGGATCCACGGGGTGGGGGACGGATCCAGGATCAGTGTCTCCAGGGGCGTGGGGGGCAGAGGGAGGCGCTGGGCACAACCATGGGGGGGATGCAGACCCGGGGAGGTGGGCCCCCGGGGGCGCGGAGAGGGTCAGGGGGGCGGTCACCGAGGGAGGCGTTGGCGCACAGCTTGCGGTCGTAGCACTCGAAGCCTTCGCGGGCGCGCCAGCCGTAGTTGCGGCCGCGCTCCACCAGGTCCACCTCCTCGAACTTGTTCTGGCCCACGTCTCCGCAGAAGAGGCGCCCGCGGCCCGCGCCGCTCGCCGGGTCGCCGCGGTCGAACGAGCAGCGCCACATGTTGCGCACGCCCAGGGCGTAGACCTCGGGCCGCGCGGCGGGGTCGCCCACGAACGGGTTGTCGCGCGGGATGCGGTAGAGCGGGCCGCGCTCGTTGCGGTCCACGTCGATGCGCAGCACCTTGCCCAGCAGCGCCGACCTGCGGGCCGGGGCGGGGGGCGGGGGGGACAGGGCGCGGCTCAGGCTCGCCCAGCGCCAGGGCTCGCCCCAGGGCACCAGGGCGGCCCGTGGCAGGTGCCGGGCCGGGTCAAGGCCGGCCTGCGCTGTGGGGCCAGAGACCCTGGTTCAGGTCCTCCCTAGCTGCTTACCAGCTGGGTACCCACATTCATTCATTCATTCATTCAGCATTCACCGGGCACCTTCTTACGTGCCAGGCTGCGGGAAGGGAAGGGTTGGACATACATACCCTCTATTGTCCCATTTAATCCTCACCACCAAACTTTTAGGTCGGTGAGTACTACTGTGATCCCCCCTTAGAGATGGGGCAGCTGAGCTCAGAAAGGTCACATAATGTGCCCCGTTGTCATACCGCTAGTAAAGAGCGGCCCAGACGGCGGGACCACAGAAACCCAAGCTCTTGGCCACAACACTCTTTCCAACTTCCCCATGCCTGTCTCCTCGCTGTCGTGTTAGGGAGCTCCCTCTCCCTCCTGCCTCCTTACAGGGTTGTCCCAGGGAGTGAAAACACTCCTAAAAATGACTCAGATGTACTGTTTTCTTCCAATGCCCAGGACAGTGACCGGCATGTAATAGGTGCTCATTCAGTGTTTGGCGAGTGAATGGCTTGCAATCAAAGTCAAGTGCACCATACAGGAGTACAGGGTAGGGCTCGGGGGCGGGGAGCGAAAACACTGCAGAGCTCAGCAGGAAATGGGAGGCTGAGGTTCTTGCTTTCTCTCTCACCATCAAGGGCACTGGGGAAAGAACCACCCCATGTCAGTGAGCCAGACAGGCCTCAGAGGCCCTTCACCCCATACTTTACACCCACCACCCCTACCTCAAAGATGAGGCCACCCAGCCTGCAGAGGGTGACAACTTGCCCTCTCCCCCAGGCAGCTCTGGGCTGGAACCTAGGCCACTCCCATGGTACCAGGCGACATCTGCTTCTGGGGCCCCGGGAGCGAGGAGACCTCAGGACTCGTGCTCCAGAGCACCTCCTTACCAGCCGGCTCTCCTCGCTGGGAGCACTCTGGTGCACCCCCCTCCCCGCCCCCGCTGCTTGTGTGCACATTTCTGCAGCTGTGTACCCTCATTCCAGCCTAGCGTCCGCACCCAAGCCTCCCGCTCACCATCAGACATCTCACCAGTGTCTTCTCTAACCGTGTAAGAGGCTCCCACCCAAAGATGCCCCATGGTTAATCCCCCATTGTGTCTTTTAGGTCTTGCCCCAAGGAGTCCCCCTGACACGCTCCAGCCTGCTCGGCACCAGGCTGCAGATCACAGCCCTGAGCCCACACGCTGCGCAGCCGGCTTCACGACGGAAGTGGGCAAAACTCATAGCAGCAAAATAATGTTTTAAGTTCTGTCCAATTATCCACAAATCCTTAATTTCTGTTTTCCCCACTACATCGCTAAACACATCCCAAACATGAGAAGGCTGCAGTGATTCTTACACTGTCACATATGAACACGTGCGTCACGGATTGTGAACACTTTAATTACTATAATCAACATCCTCGCTATTTTTACTTTCTGGGCTAAGGAAGGTTTTGTCATTTTAGCTCAGAGAATGGAGGAGGCTGCCCTAGATATCCTCATCGAAGCTCTGTGTGTGTGTGTGTGTGCGTGTGCATGTCCGTGTGTGTGTGTGTGTGTGTGGAGTAGAATATTGGCAGGCCATCTGCTCAAGCCAAGAAGGAAGTAATGACAGCAAGACTATGCCTCAGTTTCTGGGCCATTGCAGGTGACCTTTGGGGCAGAAGACCCTCAGGCTCATACAGCCCCGCTCCGGCCAGCTCATGCTCCCCATTTGGTCTGGGAAGGCTCCCTTTCCTTCCTCTGGTTCAAGCAGGGCTGGACTGACTTCCAGCTCTGTGATATCCCTTATCAGGCACTTGTGACAAGTGGGTTCTGGGCCTGGCCCTCCATAAACAAGATCACCTTTACTCCTCACACAAGCCTCCCCCTGGAGATTATATTCTTCTCTCTAACTGGTGAGTGAAAGTGACTTGATGGGGGTCCCCCACTGGCTAGCGGCAGACTGAGCTGGGGCCCAAAGCCCTTTCTACTGCCCTGCGCTGCATGGCTGAGGAAGGAACTCCCCCTCCAGGAGAGTATGTAAACCAACCCACCGGCCAGCCAAAAGTAGAACATACTTGTTTTGGGCATTTCCAAACTTTCCAAAGGGGTCTCCGGCCATCCCGCCGTCACCAGTAAAGATGTAGAGGTACCCATCATCCCCAAACAGCAGCTGGCCCCCGTTGTGGTTCGAGGCTGGTTCTTCGATCTCCAGGATTATCCTAAAAGAAGATAAGCCACCCCCACCAAACAAACAAACAAACAAACAAACACCAACCTCAGCCAAAAACACAAAACAAGATCACAGCAATAAAACCTCCTCTCACTTGGATGCCATTTCACAGTTGAAAAGACTTTTCATATATTTAATAGCAAGTGATTTTTATAAGGATCAAGTAGGCTGAGCAGGGATAATTCACTCCATTGTGCTGAGTAACCAGAGGCTCAGAGAGGTTGAGCAACTTGCCCAAGGTCACACAGCCCACAGGTAGCAGAGCTGGGACTAGAACTCAGGTCTTCCTACTGCTCCCCACCACTATCTCCCCAGTTATGATCATGCAAAACTGTTGACCCAGTCACTGGCACAACTGGTTTCTTCATAATCGTAGCTACCCACATACCAGCCACTTAATGAGCAATTTCTACACACCCCCGTCATTCATTGTGTACTGCAGTTGCTAAGGAGGTGGGCTGCATGGTGTGGGTTGTGCTCAGCCACACACTCAACCCCTCAGCCATCTTCTTTACTGCCGTGGCCTTCCGCTACATGGCCGGCCAGCTGGCTTCTGGTTAGGGTTTGCTCGTGGAGCGTGGAAGGGCACGAGGAAGGGAGAAGTCACGCTTCGTTGGCTTCTGGTGCTGTCTCCGGAAGTGGTCGATGCAGGAATGGGAACAGTGGCTCTCGAAGATGGACTCCTGGGTTCCACCCAGACATCTTGGTACCAGGAGCAGCAAACTTAGCAACGCAAAGACCTTTTCCCTTCTGCTCCCCTGGCTTCTTGCAATTACTAATCTTCGGGTAACTTTGACCTTTCCCTTTTCCTTCTCTGGATCCTCCCAATACCTTTGTAGCCAACTCCCTATTTGCTGAGGTTTTCCAGGATTGGTCATTGACTTACTAATCCCTTATTAATACGGATAAGAAAAACCAAGGCACAGAAAGTTCAAGTAAATTGAACCCAGGACTTGAGGGCTCCAGAACCAAGACTGGAAGCCTTTCTGTTGAGGCTAACACACATGACTTGGGGGGTGAAACAGAACCCCAAACTCCAAGTCCTCCCTGGAGAGGACAGCTCAGATTGTGAGGCGTCCACCTACCATGGGGAGCCCAGCCCTGGGAACAGGGACTGACCGCTGACTCAGGCAAGGATGACTACTCGGTCCTGGCCCCACCCTGAGTCCCTAACTCTTCCCCTGTGTGAGTCAAGTTCGAGGCTTGTACTTGACAGGTCCCCAGAGGACCCTCACTGAACACTCACTCTGAAATAAGCTCCTCTGTATACTGTGTGTCCCACCTTCAGTTTTTATCAGGAATCACTTTTTAAAAGTCACGAGTGAAGCACATCCATCCTGTCCCTTTGCTTCTCCTCTGTGCGAGCCGTGTGATAAACTTGGTGTCTCTTGGAGAACGGGTTGTACAGCCCCGTGTCAGATAATGAGAATTAAGTTTACTCCTTTTGCTCTGGCTGCCAGGATGCTCAGAGTCAAAATTAATGCTGTATGACAAGACCTATATTAGCCCTCATGTTAACCAGCCTATCTGATTCCTTCTCCTTTTTATACTTTCAATGTCAAGATTTTACAGTTTTTAAATGCCCAATGTGCCATTATTTGCTTATTTGCCTCAGATTAGTCCTGGTTCGGCCCCTACCTGCCTTCTACTTCAGAGAACTCAGATCCTGCAAACTACATTTCCCATGCTCCTTTGCTGGCTGGGCTCCAGCTAGGGTCAGCCAATGGAAGGCACTGGCAGGAAACCAGAAGGTGGGAAGAAGGGAGAAGCCAGGGTATTTCTCCCCATATCTCTCTCTCTCTGCTTGGCCAATGTCTTGGCTGTAGCTGCCCCTCCTCTGTGGCCCCAGCTCCCCTGCCCAGGCCCACTGTGGTTCCAGGTGCCACTGAGTGGCCCCAGCTCTGGGGCTCTAGCAACCCCCTCTTCTCACCTTGTCCCTCCAGCCTGAGAGGTGGAAGCAGCTTCCTCCCGTTGGGAAAGTCAGGGTTACCTTACTTCCTCCCCAAGTTGCTCTTTCATTTCTAACTCCTGAGTAGCAAATTCCCAGTATCCAGTCCTGCCTGTTGACCTATCTACCTGGCAGAGGGTTTATTCTCCTGTTGGACCCAGACTGATGCATACGCCCTTCCTGCCAGGTTAGGTCAAAGCAGTTTTGAAAACAGTGAGGGGCGCAGATAATACACAGAGAGGAGGCTTGTGTTGAGAGGAGTAGATAAGCCTGCTGGGGGCGGGGGGGGGCCAGAGGGTCCAGGTGGGAGAAGTGGAAGGTGCGGCTCAGGAGACAGACACACCCGGATTCCAGCTCTGATGTTTCCCAGCTGCGTGGCCTGGCAGGTCATTTTACCTCTCCAAGCCTCCACTTCCTCACCTGGGAAATGGGGAGTATACTACTACCCTCATCGGGCGTTAGGAGAATCGAATGGAATGAACCACCTACAGTGGCTGATCCAGGAGTCTGGACATGATCCTGGGGTGCTGTTTCGCGACTGTTCTTCCCCTGAGCCCACAACGCAGGGCTCAGCCCCCTCACTGGAGGTGATCAAGGATTTAAGATGGGTGCAGGCACACCCCATAGATTGGTCTGGTCCCACTGGTGCGAACCGGCGCTGGCCAGCCGAATATCAGCCCTGCCCACCCCCCTATCTCACCCCACCCCGGGGAAAGCACCTCTCGGAGCTGTGGTCCACGGTGTTCGTGTCGTCCGCGGAGACCTGGAACTCGCTGATGCGGATCCACTCGTCGAAGTCGAACCCCACTGAGTAGTAGACGTAGAGCTTGCCGTTGTGCCGGAAGCGGGGGTGGAAGGCTATGCCCAGGAAGCCCCGCTCGTCGCCCTCCCAGGGCGAGGTGAGCACAGCCCGGCTGACGTTCAGGAAGGGCTTCTCCAGCCGCGAGCGGTCCGGCAGGTAGGCCCACACCAGCCCCACCTGCTCGGCCACGAAGAAGCGGTGGGTGCCGTCCTGGGCGTGCACCATGGCCACGGGGTTGCGCAGCCCATTGGCCACCTCCTCCAGGCACAGCTGCAGGCAGCCCTTGGCGTCGGCCACCACGCGGCCCAGATTGGAGTTGAGGTTCTCGTTGACCAGCAGGTGGGGGAAGCAGTAGTCCGCGTCGTCCAGCGACAGGTAACGGCAGAACTTGGCCCGGTTGCCCTCCAGGGCCCAGAGCTCTCGGTCGGGCGACAGGTGGCGGAACAGGCCCCGACACGTCTGCCACATGTCCAGACAGTAGTCCTCGCAGAGCCCGGGCACGGTCCGCAGGGGCGTGGCCGGGTCCTCGGCGTCGTAGAGGTGGGCCGCGTACGGCGAGCATTCCTGCAGAGACAGGGCGGGCCCAGGGATGCTGCGTGCAGGTGCGCACCAGCTGTGCGACCGCTGGCCGGGCACCCACCTCCTAGAGCCTCAGGCTGCTGGTCTGTAAAATGGGGGCAACGCCACCTGTCCAGCAACACGGAAAGTCTCACTGCGGGCAGCAACCCTCAGCTTCCTATCTCACCTTCTTCCTCGTGCCTTAATGCTTCTATTAGCACAAAGAACCACAACTATTACTATTACTACTGGCGGCAGCAACTGCCCTCGAGCACCTACTGTGCGCCAGAAAGGGCTGGAGCCGGTTTTATATACGATGCCTCTGCCCTATATCTGCATGACTTACTCCTTCGCTTTACCTGGCCCCCCACTCAAGGGACACCCCCTCAGAGACCACACATCCATCACCCCCACTACCTCCTAGCCTCTGACTCTGCTTAAAAACAACAACCCCCCCCCAAGAAACCCCAAACCCAAAACCTTACCATGACCCAGTATCATAATAAAAATTAACGTGTTTGCGTGTTTACTGTCTTCCTTGGAACCTACATCCCATGAGGGCAGGAGTTTTGCCTGTCTGGTCACTGTGTGTCCCAGAACCTAAGACAGTGTCTAGCACATAGTAGGCCCAGAGTGAATGCTTAGGGAATGTGCTGGATACTAACTTACCCGACCTGCCCGTAACAGTGAATGGTGCTCCTATCTCCGTTACTCAATCTTCACAAGGGCCCATGAAGGGGAGAGTGTTACAGATGGGGAGACTGAGGCACAGGCCAATGTCATTCAGTGCCAATGGGTCAGCATGGAGGAGTCGGGGTTTGGTCTGGGGTCGACTCCGCTCTCCCCTGCACCATGGAGGCTGGCTCACGTACATGGGCAAGGCAGTAACACCCATGCCCACATGTCCCCCTGGCCCCAGACCCCTCTTCCTCCACTGCTCAGGCACCTCAGGCAGGGTCCTGGGCTGTCCTCTGCTCTGGGGCAGATGGAACAGCCGCCCTCGGTCTCCGCAGCCTCCCGCCGAGGGCTCCCCCTCTGATGAGACACTGGGGACGCCACTCAGTGCCCATATGGGCACGATCTGGAATGCAGAGCAGTTCACGTCTCCTGGGGCAAAACTTTGAGCCCTGGGAGGAGGGAGCTGATGGATAAAGTGTTCTGCTCTCCCCCCCGCCCAGCAGACGGTCCTGATCCGCAGGTGGGATAGCTTCTTGGAGCCACGCTCCCGCCAGTTCAAGCATGCGTCGCTCTGAGCAGTTGCCAGCCCACAGCTGCCTCCTTGGCTCGGCTTTCCCTGGACCCCATCACTCGTGCTTCTGGGTCCTCTCACCCCAAGAAGGAAATGACCCATGAACTTTGCCCCAGGTTCTGCTTTCTGGGAACCCAGGTAGAGGTGACAAACCTGGCCAGACCTCTCCCCAGCTTCCGGCCTCCCGCACCCACCCCCTGAACTGAGAGGACCCCCCATGTCAGTCCCCCCTCCAGCCTGAGAGCTAACACAGGTACCAGCACCGCTGATCCAGCTCTGCCCACAGCTCTGCCATCCGCTCCCGCCTCCTGCCCACCTTCTGTTTCCTGACCCTCCCGGCCAGTTTCACCTCTGAGCCTCAGCACACACTGTTCCCCTCACAGGCATGCCCTTCCCTCAAACACAGCATTCTATTCGTCCTTGAATAATAACCATGGCCAGCCTGGAGAAATAGTACTAACAATAATAACAGCCCTGGGCACTTGGGCAGATCATGGGCCGGGGCCTTGCTGGGTGCTCCAGTGAATCTACATTTTCCCCCCAAGGCAACTGACTGCCGCCAGGAGGTATATTCTTATTCCCATTGTACCTACGGGGAAGAAGAGGCTGAGAAGGAAGCCCCTAACCAAGGTCACAGGCCAGACTGAACTTAGTGGGGTTGGAGGGTGGGAGAAAGGGAAAAGCCAGGGCATTTGCCCAGTCTGCTGGCTGGCTCCTAATACCACCCCAAAGCCTAGTTAAGTGTGCCCCACCCCTGCCCAGAGCAGGGGCCTCAGCTCTGCAGGCTCTGTAAGAACCTCCCTCGGTTAGAGCCCCTGATCTGAGCTGAGGTCATTATTTATGTCTGTGCCTGGCACCCTCTAGCCCCTGCCCCGCCATGAGCTCAGCGGGCCAAGGTCTGGACTGACTCAGCTCTGGACCCCGAGAGGCCTCGGGGGATGCTCGTCCCGCACTAGGGGAGGCCCTCGCAGCCGCACACTCCCCTCCTCACTGGCAGGGCCAGGCTGGGTTCCAGCAGGAGGCCTCGAGGGGCAGAAGGTGGCAGACTGCCCTCTTGCATGTGTGTTCAGGCTCTGGGCCAGGGGCGACTTCCGCCCTTTAAACAACTGTGGTCACACCACGGCCTTGTCCTCCTGGCCCCTTAGTGCTACTGTGAGGCTGAGGGCCACTTGGCGATGTGTGGTTGGTCTCTGGTCAGTCACTGTCCCGGGCCCAGACGAAGAAACCACGTTGCACATGTCCCCGTTTGCCGATGAGGCCTCTGTGCCGCACCATCTCTCCCACGGTTCCCCGGGAGCCTCCTATGCGTCCGGCCAGCCGCTGTGGGTGGGCCAGGAGGGTCTGGGTGCACACACGCCTCACTTAATTTTTGCAAGGTAGGGTCACCGTGACTCCCATTACATGGATGAGGAACTGAGGCTCTAGGAAGGCCACGTGCCAAGAAGTGGTCACACCGGGGCTCAGGCCCGGCCCTCACGATGTGTTGACTGGTGCTCTTCCCAGATTAGTCAGCAGTGTTTCATTCAGCAAGTGTTTACTGGACACGGACTGTGAGCCAGACACCGTCCTCAGCTCCAGAGACACAACGGGAAGCAGAAGAGACTTCTGGAAGCCAGTCTCAGTGCCCTCCACTCATCAAAGCCCAGCCCAGAGCTAGAGAGGGAGCCCAGAGGGCCGCCAGGGAGCCAGGCTGGAATCTGAGCATCCATGCCTCCAACGCTGGGCCTGGCAAGCCCTTACTCGTGGCCTAGGTACCCTTACTTACACACAGTGCAAACCTGGTGCTCAGACCTGAGTAATCCAAAAGCAGGACGGGGCAGGGGGGTGTAATGATAGCTGCTGGCAAGCATGCTCAGCAACTGGCCCGACGGCGGTCCGCGGAGGAGGCAGGAGAAAGGCCAAGAAAAATCGATCTAGTATCACACTGCTCAGCCGCCTGGGCCATCCAGCGCAGAAGCAAACAGCTTGCTGCCCTAAAATGGCCACTGTGGAGTTGCTGACATCCATGACTCATGGACCTGAGTCCCGAAGGTCTCTAACGTCCAGCACCTATTCCTTAGGAAGGCTGACTCTTTGTACGCAGTGTTCTCTTGGGAGGGTATTCCCTCCTCCCCCATTTCCACACCTGCCAAACTCCTATTCATGACTCCAGGCCTATCTGAGAAGTCTTCTCTGACTCCTCCATCCTCCCAGGGCCCTGAAAACAGGCAATATGACAAAGTCATTAAGGGAAGGGCTTTGGAGTTAGAGTGCCCTGGAGACTGAGTTTACCATTCCCTGTGTGACCTTGAGCAAGTTCCTTAACCTCTCTGTGCCTGTGTCTTCATCTGTAAAAGGGGGAAGGAATTCAAACCTCATAGTTGTTGGGAGGAATAAATGAGATGATGCATGTGTTGTTCAGTAACTGCTCAAACAGTCTGAACTATCAAGATGCAACTCAATGTTTCCTCTTCCAGGAAGCCTTCCCTGACTTTTCCAGGGAAAGTGCAGCCTTTGTCCCCATGCCCCATGGTGTTCAGTCACCCTCGGGAAGCCTTCTGTGCATTCTGGTAAGATCAGTGTGTCTGTCTCCCGACTTGAACAAGCTGGGCTTATGACTTGCCAACTGCCTCTGGGCCCAGGACCCAGCACAGGGCCAGCTCCTAACAGACTCTGGGGAAACGTCTGTCCAGTACATGCACCTGCAGAGCACGTTCCATGTAGCTTTCCATCAGAAACCAGACTTTGATGCCTTCAGGTTATGCAGAGAGGCAAGCTCAGTTACCCCGGAAGGTTGTGGTGCGGATGCTGGGAACCTGGGCGCCATGTGTCACAAGCTGCTTTTTCTCCTCTTGATGACACAAGCACCCACTGGATGAGGGCGAAGCCCTCGGAAAGAGTCTGAAGGGGCCAGGAGGGACAGCTGCCCTCCAGCTAAGGAGCCATCTGGGCATCTGGAGGAGTTGCAGGTGCCAGATGGGGGCAGGTTCTGGAGGGGACTGTGGGAGAGAGCATGTCTTCACGGTCTCTCTCCTGTCTGGAGCCCGTGTCCCTACGGCAGATGCGAATGCTCGGATGCTGTCATTGACTGAACCTTGTAAATAAGGCACTGTGGCCACCTCCTGGGGTGGAAATCAGGAGGTGCTGAATCCAGACACGGCCTTGGCTCACAGACAGCATGGTCCTCCCTCCAGCACTCTCCTGCCCTCCCTTGAGGCCCTGCCAGAGAAAGTGTGATCCAACCTCCACTCCTCTCCAAGTTCACTCCAGACATGAGGTCACTCTCAGAGACGCCTGGGGTAAATTGCTAGTAGTCATTCCACCCCTGGTTGCTCAAGGCCAAGCCATGCTGGGAAGATTCCCAAGGACAGAGGAGAGCCTCCTACCAGGGAGGGGTAGCAGGACTGACCCTTCCCTTCCTCTTCTGAGGACCCACCCACCTGATTCACTCTGCTGAGCCTAGCACATAGTAGGTGCTCAGTTAACAAGTGTGGAGTGGCTACATGAACCCAGCTACGTGACCGGGGCGGGAAGGGCTGGGTTCCAAGGAAGCCCCAGGCTAGTGAAGGAGGCAGATGCTTGACCAGACCATTCTGGCTCCCCTGAGATGCACAGCACCAGGGCTGAGCAGAACCTACCCTACCCCCCCACCAACCTTTGCTTTCTGGTGCTCCTCAGGGCCCCCTCCCTCATCCACTCCCAGCCCCTCTTATTTCTGACCCAGATGGCCCACCCACACTGGCACCGAGTGTGGTCCACGTGCCCACCATGGCCATAACTGAGCTGTGTGACCACTGAGCAATCTCTGCCTCTCTGGGCTTTCCCTGAATCGGCCTCTGGGCCCCACTCCGTCCCTGCCTAGGGCCGAGAAGCCAGTGGGGGCCAAAGAGGCACTAGAGAAATCTAACCAGAATCATCCACTGAGCCCTGAGTATGTGCCCTTTCGTCTGTGTGGCAACTCCGAGGGATGGCTAAGAGTGTCCCCATTTTAAAGATGACACAATGATGTACAGTGGTGACCTGCCCAGGGTCACATAGCCAGGAAGTGGCAGGGCCAGGATCGACCCAGTAAGTCTGACTCCAAGCCAGTCCTCCTGCCCCTGCCCTGGCTGGCTGAAGGGTGTCAGCTAGGCTGCCCTGCGGGACCCTTCCACCCAGGCTTCTCACTGCCAGCCCAAGGGCTTCCTGGCCTTGACTCCATTTCCCCAGGGATTCTGGTCAGTCACTTGGGAATCAGACCCATGCAGGAGAAAAAGAAACAGCTAGGGCACAATCCGGAGCCGGCAGAAGTAGGGGCTCTGTCCTCAGAGGGGAGATGGGACAGAGAGATTACACCAAAGGGATGTCACTCAGGTGGTCTGAAAGGACGAGGGCCCCTCTGCCTGGTGGCGGCGCCCCCAGAGAGAGGGCACAGCAGGAACCTCGGTAGGGGCATGGCAAGGCCCCGCTCACCCCGGGTGTGAGCACCTTGCAGTTAGGTCCAGGAAGGGGGTGGGGGCTCTGAGACTGTGTCCTCAGGGCAGCGCAGGGGCCCTCAGTGGGAGCAGTGTCCCCCATACCCCTCCGCAAACCCAAGTCCAGCGCATCAACCACGCTCCCTGCTCCCGGCAGGTCCAGGCTGCTCCCACCTCCCCTGGGGCAGCTCGGGCAGCACTGAGCGGGACAAAGCCTTCCCATCCTGGTACCCCCATAAGGGCGGGGCTCCTCGAGGCCAGGACACTGGGGGGCTGACTCCAGGAGGTCCCGGGACACAGGGGCCCCCAAACTCCAAGGGACTGATTACATCGGTGTGTCCGCCCTTCTTGTCCCCAAGGGGAAACTGAGGCCCAGAGAAGGCCCAAATCACGAAACTTAATGAATCGCAAAGCCCGGCTCCCCGCCCCGCTCCGAGGACCCCGCCCGGGGCCTCGGGGTCCCGAGCCCGCCGCCCGTCCGCGATCGCCACCCGGCGGGGCTGTCCCCGCCGCCCTCCCGCCGGGCCACCGAGGCCCCGACGCGCGCCCGCTCACCTGGCACAGCAGGTCGAGCGCGTAGCCGGCGCACGCGGCCCACTCGGCGGCGTCCACGCGCGCCGCCAGGGCTCCGAAGCGGCGGGCCAGCGCCGCGTCCTGCTCGGGGGTGCAGCAGCCGAAGGCCGAGTACTGCGCGCAGAAGCGCAGCGGCTGCGGCGGCCGGAAGGGCGGCCTGAAGTCCAGGCACTGCGGGTGCGCCGCCGCCCCGAGCGCCCGCAGCGCGAGCAGGGCCAGCAGCGCCCCGGGCCCGGCCCGCCCGCCCGCCATGCCGCCGCCGGCGCCCCGCTCCGCCCCG
>NW_022589710.1:66355163-66466136 GCF_004348235.1 Phoca vitulina | reverse complement strand
AGCCCGGCCCCGCGCGCCCCGAGCGCCCGCCCCGCGCCGGCCCGCACCCTCCCGGGGCGCCCGCGGCGGCGGGGAAGGGGCCTCGAGGTTGGGGACCTGCCCTGCGGGGAGGCCACCCCTGGCCGGGGGACGCCCCGGCGGGGCAGAAGGAGGAGGGGCACGGCGCGGAACTGGGCGCTCGGCGCCAGCTCTGTTCCCGCTGTTCCAGCGGCCCCTCCCTTCTGGATCGGGAGCCTTTCTTAATACAAGAGCGGTAGCCTGGCCTCCTGGGGCCCCAGGTGCCAACTGGGTTTCCCGGATCCTTCCTCCCCCCGCGCTATTTAGTCCAGGAGGTGCGGAGACTCCAGGGTTCCAGTCCCGCCTCCGGCTGGGCCAGGGAGGGACGCGAGGGAGCCAGTGGCTGGGAATTCTCATGGAATCACTTAAAAATGCGGGTGCGGGGCGCCTGGGTGGCTCAGTCGTTAAGCGTCTGCCTTTGGCTCAGGTCATGATCCCAGAGTCCTGAGATCGAGCCCCGCATCGGGCTCCCTGCTCAGCAGGAAGCCTGCTTCTCCCTCTCCCACTCCCCCTGCTTGTGTTCCCTCTCTCACTGTGTCTCTCTCTGTCAAATAAATAAAATCTTAAAAAAAAAAAAAAATGGGGGTGCGACAGGGTAAGGGGCAGGCGGTGCTGCCGGGGACTCATAAGGAGAAGTGAAACCTAGGCGTGGGTTGGGGAGGGAGGGCGGGGCACCTCCCCACCCCAGACTTCTTCCCTTTCTCCCCTCCTGGGCCAGCAGATTCCCCTACAGCCCGGGCCTGCTGGGCCTCGGGGAACACTCCTGCATGCCTCCTGGGTGGGCATCCCGCTCTCCATCCTGCAGTCCCTGGCCCTGCTTCTGCCCTATATCACCCGCCTGGGTTATGGGTCATGCTCTACAGAAGAGGGAGCACAGCCCCCGAGAGAGTGGCGAGCTCACCCAGCCTCACACAGCAAGCTTGTGGCCGAGAACCCAAGCCCCTGTTTCTGCTCTGACACATGAGGAGCGGGCAAGTTGTGGCTCCTGGCCTGCCAAGAAAAAAGCTGAACAAACTGAAAATCGATGACTTTTCTCAGACCCATCAGAGAACAGAGGTCTCAGGGCCAAGTGCCTTCCCCGGACCTGGAGAGACGAGCAAATGCAGAGTCTCAGCTGAGATCTGCTCACCTGGAGGAGAAGTCCTTGAAGCTATAAACTGCTAGGATGGCTTAAATGATCATTTTGGGGAACTGCTGGGGGCTGAGTGTGGACTAGTGCCAGGCTGAGAAGCTCCTGGGGGGAGGACCACAGTCCAAAGGAGGAGGCCACAGGTTAGTGATCTGACCTCCAGAAATCTCCCCCAAGGACAAGTTACCCCTGTGAACTATATCCACAGCGTTCTCCATATCAAAGGCCTGCTCTCCAGGGAAAAAAGCTGTACCAGAGCCTTATCCACCGTGGGGGGTGGCATTTCCCCAACTCCAACCCCCTCTAAACTTTGAGGCTTACTAAGAAACACTAGTGAATGTCACAGCCCAAGGACGTAAGATTATAGAACATTTCTCCTCCCTGACTCCTTATCGCCACCGAACAGGCCTCCAGTATAATAATAGTGGTCACACACTCAATCTAAGGGAGTCTTAGGATCTCAGGATCTTAGGGAATCTCAGAGACAACAGGGGAGACATAAACACGGCCAGCAGAGGAATTTGAAGCCGAGAGTTCCTACGGGTACGGCAAACATAGCCCAAAGTGCAACCCCAGCCAGATCAACATAAATCCTCACACTAAAAGCCCATTTGCCTCAGTTCCTGTTACCCAGTACATGTCTGGCTTTCAAGAAAAAATGACACAGCATGATAAGTGACAAGAGAAGACACAGTCTGAAGAGAAAAAGCATTCAGAACCAGGCTCAGGTAAGACACCGAATTTGGAATCATCAGAGAATTTAAAATAAGTATGATTAATGTTATTGCTCTAATGGAAAGTGTTGACAGCGTGCAGGAACAGATGGGAAATGTAAGCGGAGAGATGAAAACTTTATGAAAAAAATTTAAAAGAAATGGGAGGAATCAAAAACACTGAAACAGAAATGAAGAACGCCTTTGATGAGCTCATCAGGAGACCGACCCTGCCAAGGGAAGAATCAGTGTGCTTGAAGATATGTCCGTAGGGACTTCCCAACCTAACATACAAAGAGGGGGAAAAAAATGTTAAAAAGGCAAACAGAACAGAACATCCAAGATCTATGGGACCATTTCAAAAGGTGCAACACATGTGTGATTGGAAAGCCAGGAAGTGAAGAAAGAGACAATGTAGCAGAAGAAAAATTTGAAGTAGCAAGGGCTGAAAATTTTCTAAAGTTAATGACAAATAACAAACAACTGATCTGGGAATCTAAGAAAATATAAGGCAGGATGAACACCAAACAAATTGACACCTAGGCGTATCATATTCAGAACTGATGACAAGAAAAGGTTGAAAGAAGCCAGAAGGGGGCAAAAAAAACCACCTTGCCTGCAGAGGAACAAAGAAGAACCACAGCACATCGCTCATGCAAGCAAGAAGAGCACAGAGTGGAGGGTTTACAGAAGCAGCAGGAAAAAAAAAAATCCACCTAGAATTCTAGACTCAGCAAAACCATCCTTCAATGTGAAGGAGAAATACTTTCTCAGAAAAACAAAAGCTGAGGGAATTCAGCAGCAGCAGACCTGCCCTACAAAAAAGTGTTAAAAGAAGTTCTTCATCGAGAAGGAAAATGATAAAGGTCAGAAACTCAATGTATTGGATAATGAGAGCATATGGATGGGTGAATGCGTAAGAGCAGGGCCACTGGGTGGGAGGGAGGAAGTGGCAATACTCCGTTATAAGATACCTGTGCCACACAGGGAACAGAACGGTATCCATTGAAGGTGGACTTGCATTCATTAAAAATGTATATTTCCTCTGTAGTATCCGCTGGAATTTTTCTGTAAACCTAAAATTGTTCTAAAATAAAGTCATAAATAAAACGTATATTGCATACTCTATAGCACCCACTAAGGTCATTTTTTAAAAAGAAGTATAACTGATATGCTTTGAAAGGAAGTAAAATGAAATCATAGTGGTAGATGCTCAATAGAAATCGGAGAAGGCAGATAAAAAGGGGAAAACCAAGAACATGTGTAATCAATAGAGAACAGTTATGAACGGTAGATACTAAGTTTTAAGATATTAATCACTTTAAATGTGAATGATTGAAATAAACCAATTTAAGTTCATAGATTGTCAGAGTGGATAAAAAACAAGGTCCAGGCACCCCTGGGTGGCTCACTCATTTAGTGTCTGACTTCAGCTCGGGTCATGATTTCAGGGTCTTCAGATCAAGCCCTGAGTCAGGCTTCCCATTCAGCAGGGAGTCTGCTGAGGATTCTCTCTCCCTCTCTGTCCCCCTTTGCCACTCCTCCCACTCCTGCTCTGTCTCTCTTTCTCTCTCTCAAAATAAATAATAAATAAATCTAAACAAACAAACAAAATGGGTCCCAGCTATAGGTTATGTACAAGAAACCCAATTTAAATGTAGAGACTCAGAAAGGTTGCAAATAAAGGGGTGGAGAAAGATACTACACACTATTATTAATCAAAAGAAACCCAAGTAGCTATGTTAGTTTCAGACAAAGTAAACATCAGTATTAGAACTGGGTCCTAGGGACGCCTGGGTGGCTCAGTCGTTAGGCGTCTGCCTTCGGCTCAGGTCATGATCCTGGCGTCCTGGGATCGAGCCCTGCATTGGGCTCCCTGCTCAGTGGGGAGTCTGCTTCTCCCTCTCCCTCTGCTGCTCTCCCTGCTCATTCTCTCTCTCACTCTCTCTCCCTCAAATAAATAAAATCTTAAAAAAAAAAAAAAAGAACTGGGTCCTCTAGGGACACCTGGGCAGCTCAGTCGGTTAACTGTCTGCCTCAGGGTCCTGGGATCGAGCCTGAGTCAGACTCCACGCTCAGCAGAGAGTCTGTTTCTCTCTCAGCAGACAGTCTGTTTCTCCCTCTCTCTCGGCCCTCCCCCACCACCCCTCATGCTCGCTCTCTCAAATAAATAAATAAAATCTTAAAAAAAATAAAAAAGAACTGGATCCTCTAGTCCCCACCAGACTCACCCACCTGAGGGCAAGTGTCCTGGCTGTTGAACCCCCAGGGTACAGCATCTGACATGTGCTGGGCATTCTATTATTTGTATGAACTAATCAGCACATGAATGGGATGAAGGAATGAGTGAGGGAGTGAATGCATGAATGAATGCTCAGACTTTGCTGTTTCCGTGAGGCTTGAGCTCCTGCCACAGCCTTGGGTCAGATAGGCTGGACAATTTCACCAAATGCCTTCTGGGAGTCAAGGATGTTTATGGGGACACAGGGAGAGGACACTGCCTGGGAGCAGGGACAAAGCTGGTCTTTTGAGCCTGTGTGTCCTCAAGGTCCCCCCCTACCACAAACCCCATGGAAACAGCCACGGAAGCCAGCCCCGTGGCTGAGAAAACCTCCGGATTTTCTTCCGCAGATACAGGCTTTCTGCTGTCAACAGATGATTCAGGGCCCCTTGCTGCCCATCCAGGCTGAGCCTGGCATGAAGGTCCACTCCCCCGGTGACCCCATGCAGGACTGGCCTCCACCTTCAGCCCTGGTGTCCCTACCTCTTGAGTGAGACCAAGCCCACGGCTATAGCCCCTCTGAGTCCCAGCCCTTTGGTCCTGAGGGTTGCGTGAGGGTCCAGGAGCTTTTCCAGAAGCCCAGTGGGCACTGTTGGCTGCCCAAACCAGGACACACGGGCCAGCAGGACCCCCACTTCTGCCCAGGCTGGGTCAGTCGGGGCAACCACGCCATTGGCTCCTGGAGACCAGACATCCCTAAGTTACATGGTCATTAGTTCCTTCTCCAGAACGACGGGAAGGCCATGGGCGGCCTGTTCGCTCACTGGGCTACCCGCCCTCCCAGTCTCAAGCCCAAGTGTTGGAGATGGTCCTTTCTCCCAGGTCCCAGGCCTCCTGCGGCCATCAGCTACAGCAAAATCATACGCTAGGAGTCGT
Organism: Phoca vitulina; assembly: GCF_004348235.1. Taxonomy (NCBI): domain Eukaryota; kingdom Metazoa; phylum Chordata; class Mammalia; order Carnivora; family Phocidae; genus Phoca; species Phoca vitulina. Next base: position 66,461,080 of record NW_022589710.1, on the reverse strand, counting down.
CTCGGGAGCCCTGGAAATGAGTTGGTCATTGCCACCCTGGCAGCAGGACGGCCTAGCCTGTGTGATGTGGACGGCGGCTGGACAAGGCCTGGGGCCAGCAGAGGCCTCAGGCCAGAGCCCAAGGGCTTTTGTAAACATTTCACACCTACAGAAAATTATAAAGAAGAGAAGAAAGAAAACCCAAGAACACACCACCGGACTTTGCCAAAGTGAATATTTGACCGCGTTTGCTCAGGGGTCTTCAATCATTTTAAGACATGAGGAACTGTGAGCCACAGGCGAGAGGCCGTCCACACGGCCTTAGTAACCAAGAGCCCTGGGCTCGAGCCCTGGCTCAGCGACCTGCTAACGTGCGACCTTGGACAGGCCACTTACCCTCTCCGGGCCTCGGTTTATGCATCTGTTAAATGGGGATGATGGGCGAGGCTGTCAGAAGAGAGCCTGGCATGGAGTATGTGCTCAGTAAGTGGGAGCGATTACAGACCCATGTCCCGCGGCCTCACACCAGCCTCATGGCCTGTCCCTCTGCCCGCAAGGGAAGGTTCTCCTGAAGGTGGGGCCACACGTCCCCTGCTATGTTCTTAAACTTTGTATAAATGATCTCTTGCTGCACTTTTCCTTTTGTGACTTGCTTCTTTCCCCTCAATCCCGTGCTTGGGATCCGTCCACACTAGTCAGGGCGTTCTCTCTAACTGCTGTCTACAATGCTGCCGTATATACCTGCCGCCTTCTGCAGAGGACACAGATCCCCGAAAGGCAGCTCAGACCGTCCCTGAAGACCAGCCTGCTTGCCAATCTGCTGGTCTCTCAGAAACTCTATTTTTAAGTTTAAAGCTGGAAAAAGAAAAAATAAAAGCAGAAGACAGAACTAGTGTTCACCGCAGACGGCAGCTTGCCGGGGGCTCTGCCCGTGCCACCTCCCGCCACCCTCGCACCCGCACGATGGCACGCGGCAGCTGCCGGGCACACAGGTCAGCCCTCAGGTCCCAGCTGGGGCCACGGGAACGGGGATCGTCCTCCCCCACCAATGCTGCCCCACCCCCACCCCTGGGTTGGCAGGACCCCCCAGGCCTCCCCTGTTCTTCTGAGTCTCCGGGGGTCTCACATGAACTCAGGGGCACCTTTGCTGACGTGCTGCGGCCCCACCATCTCCCTCCCTGCCCTGCCCACACCAGCCTTTGTTGCCCTGCCTTCTTCACCACGTGCAGATGGGGAAATTGAGGCACAGCTTGCTGACAACAAGGAATCGTAGTGGGGTCAGGAAGTGGAGGGGTCGGAATCTGAACCCAGGGCTCAGTGGGGGACGCTTCCCTGAGGCCCCCGAAGGTGAAAGCCTGGGTGGAGTCAGCAGCAGGCTGTCACTTGGGCCTGCCGGGTCCTCCCCCTTGCCACCAGCTGTGGGGCCTCACGGCTCCAGCACTTGGTTATACTGCTCGTCCGCTGCTTGTTCACTGCCCCCTGTGGCTTTGACGAAGCATCTGGTTTAATTGTGAGCACTCGGCAGGGCTTGGCACCACCACTCTCTGGTCTTCTTCTGGAATGGGCACTGTCTGCTGATTCTCCAGGACCCTGGCTCCCCCCAGGAAAGTGGCCTGGACACCAGACAGCCCTGAGCTTAAATCTGTACTCTCTTTCTGGCTTGACCCACCCTGAACCTCAGTGTCCACATCAGCACCACCACCAGACAGCCCAGCTGTTCTGGGGAACTCAGATTTCCAGTGTTCTCCTTTGACATTTCCCGTGCTCTGTTCTGCAGACCATGGGTTCTGGGTGTTCTTATCAGGGGCTGGGGCTGCATAGGCTAGGTAAGTTTGGAAATATCCCATTCCAAGCCCCTCCTAGAGATTCAAGACGTACCTCTGCATGCTAAAGGCTCTGAAAAGTCCTGCAGCCAAAGCCTGTTTCTTTTATTTGTTCAAGTAAGACATCTGATTCCCAGCACACCTATTAACACTATTCTTCTCCATTGCCTTAATGCACATCGAAGTCAGAACTCTCAGAGTTGTGTTTCCTCTCTGTAAAAAGGAATGGCACACTGGCCTGGCAGGGGCAGAGAAGAGGCAGGTGGAAGATGCCATGGCAGGGGCCCCAGAGGGGGCTGCCTGGTGCTGCCTGCCCCTGGCAACTTGAGGGTAGAGGGTCCTCCACCCTCTGCCCCAGACAGAGCCCCACCCTCGCTCCTGCTCGGAAGTCCCAGGGAAGACCCAATTGCACACCCTGTGCATGCGGCCCCAACGGGCCTGGGGCTGGGAGATTTTTCTGGAGCCCACTGTGAGAGCTCCTGCCTCCTGGGAAGCCCAGTGCAGCCTCCCCATCCTCATCCCCAGCTGCTTTGCTCTTCTCCTGCCAGAGTCCCAGATGTGGGAGCTACAGCCTTGCCCTAACTTTGTGCCCAGTGCTCTTCTCACACACCATGCATGGGCTGCTCAATCCTGTCCTGGGCGTGCGGGGGGCGGGGCGGGGGGGGGGGTTTCCAACCAAAAAATATCAGAACGCTTGTTTCAAAACCAAAGTTCCGGGGAAAATCCATGGACGTCAGAGCAGGAAAACGGGCTATTATTTTAAACTTTTTTTTAAGGTTCATTTATTTATTTGAGAGAGAGAGCGAGCGAGCATGGGGGGAGGAGCAGAGACAGTTTCAAGCAGACTCCACACTGAACGCAGAGCCCAACATGGGGCTTGATCTCACCACCCTGAGATCACGACTCTGAGATCACAACCTGAGCCAAAACCAAGAGTTGGACACTTAACAGACTGCGCAGCCCAGTTGCCCCCGGGCTATCATTTTAAAGACAGGAAAGCTGAGGCTGCCTGTTTTCCTCTGCCTTCTCTCTGTCTCCCACAAGGACAGGAGGAGCCCCTAAAATGAGGGCAGGTCCCTGAGTCCATGGAGACAGTGCCCCTCATCTGATGACCCCAGATTCGGTAAGTGGGATAGGGAAACCTATTCTACGACACTTGTCAAGTCTCATCAAATTGTCACACCTCTGTCCAGAACCCTTCCACAGCACTACATGGGCCTCCCCAAATGCAGTTTGCATCCTAATTCCAGCTTCAGAGAGCCCCTGGCTGGTCTCAGATCTGGCTCATCCCTCCCAACCCTGCAGCGCCAGGTGATGTGACACCACAAAATGAGGGGACAGGGGCTTTGGGCAACAAGGCTTCCCCTCCATCGTTACAAACAGTGGCCTGCCCCATGTGTGGAGGGTGAGTCCTGCTTTGGCTTCAGAGTCCTGCCCACTCCTAAAATTCCAGAAACTGGGCTCTGAGGTTGTTGAGGGCTGAAACCATGGCCCCTGGTAGCCAGGGAGTGTTCAGCTAATACCAGACATCTTATAGATACCCAGCAGGTCATCCCAGAAGAGGGAGTTTTGACCAGGGAGATATGTTTCAGCCCATAGAGAGAGGATCTCTCCAGATGGGAAGTTGGCCAATTAAGGGGTAAACACCCCATCACTGGATGCATGCAAGTAGTTGCTGAGCGATCTCCTGTCCATGCTGCTGTAACTGAGGGAAAATTCCGTCACTCCCAAGTTTCCTTCTGTCACTGAAGATCCACAAATGTTTAAATCTTTCATGAATTTTTAAGTATAGGCAATACTTCCATATAGTTCAAAAATCAAAAAGCACACAACTAAGTCCAGTGAAAATGATTCATTTCCACCCTATACCCCAGCCCCCCAGCTCGCCTTCCAGAAGCCCCTGGTGATGCCAGGTACTTGCAGGGTCCTCTAGAGTTTATGCATGCACCTGCGTGCTCGATCATTATTTTAAAAATAAATACACTTTCGGGGCACCTGGTGGCTCAGTCGGTTAAGCGTCTGCCTTCGGCTCAGGTCATGATCCCAGGGTCCTGGGATTGAGTCCCGCATCGGGCTCCCTGCTCTGCGGGAAGCCTCCTTCTCCCTCTGCCACTCCCCCTGCTTGTGCTCTCTCCCTCTCACACTCTCTTTCTCAAATAAATAAATAAAATCTTAAAAAAAATAAAAATAAACACACTTCCACATCATGGTTGTTCATGGGTGGCCTCCTTTTTTCACCGACAAATGCATTTTCGGCAGCAGCCTGTTGATCCAGGACAGTCCCCTCCAGGGGTCCACATCTATAACGCGGGGTAACACCCACCTCACAGGGCTGTTGGAAGATGATGTTTCCCTGGTGGCACCCAGCAAAGTGCCTGGCACGAGGTCTGGGTGCTGGGAAAGGTCTACGTCAGTGGATGTCCAGGAACGAGTGTACCTTGGCCCATGGGGCCGCAGCAACTGCTTGGGCCACCAGGGGGCTCCTTGGAGCAGCTACCTGGTCCTGCTGGTGGCCATACCACCTCCAGAGGTGACCGGGACAGCATAGGAGATTCCTCGGAGGGAGGGAGGCTCCTGGGCTGTGACATGGCATCTTGAATTCCCAGAAGCATTGCCTTACCCTCCTCCATCCTCCTGCCATCTTCCTTGTCCAGGAATATGGGGATGAGAAGCTGGGGTCACCTGTGACCCCACGCACTTCTCCGGAAAAGAAGAGAAGTTTTCAAGCCATCGTTTTTGTTGTTGCTTTCATTTGGAGGAGACAAAGAGGAAGAGGTGGTCTTACACACACAGCCAGAGCCACCGCCCCGCCCTGTCCCATCCCCTCCGCGACACCTGGACACCAGGCCCCAGACGTAGCAACACTCCCTGGGGGACCTCATGGCCTCGGCTCAGTCCATTTGCCTGTTTCCGAAGGCTCCCTGCAAGTCCACCTCTCCTGCACCTGCTCGTGCTGGTGCCTCTGTCCGGGGCACCCCTGCCCCTCCCAGCCCCATGGCTGCAGAGCCATCCCTCTGGGGCGGCCCGCAGGCTGTTGGGAGCTCTGGGCTGCTGCAGGCACTAGATGCCCCCATCTTGAGGCTGCAGACTCAGCCTCCAAGCCCAGAGCTGAGGCAGCTGGGCAGGCCATGTCCCAGAGGCCAGGATTGGGTCGTGCGCTGTTTGCATCTCTTTCCCTTAGTCCCAGCCGGCAGGATAGACCCGAACAAGATCAAGCTGGAACCCTGACTGGAGTGGGGAAGCTGGGAACCTGTTTCTTGGGCTCTACTATGGCCTCCGAGGATTGCAAAAGCCTGAGCCTAGGTCCCCACGGCCAGCAAGCCCCCCGGCTTCGCCTACCCAGAGCCAACACCCGCTGGGGACCTAGGGCTGTCGCAGGCACATTCAACATGCTTGAAGCCAGCCAGCCATTCCAGAGTCAAACTCCGCCACGAAGTCGATCTCTAATCACGTCTCAGGGAGCCCCCTTTCCCTCCAGCAGCAGGCCAGACAGCTGCTCCGGTGGTACCCACCCGAAGGGCTCCAGACGCAGACACTTACCGGGCACCAGCCAGGGTGGGGCAGGCACAGCGCGAGCTCACTCAGTGCCCCCAGTGGCCTTGGGGTGTGCATCGTTGTGCAGACGGCGAGAGGAAGCAAAGTGAATCACTTGTCCAGGGTCACACAGGGAGCGAGCAGAAGCCCCAGGATTGGAGGCCAGGCCAGCTGGGCCCTGGTCCATGCTCTTAACCAGCAGGATTCACTGCCTTTTGGAGCAGGGGTGCTTAGCTTGTGTGGGGGCAGGAAGCTGTGCTTCATATATATATATATATATATATATTTTTTTTTTTTTAATGATTTTATTTATTTATTTATTTAAGAGAGAATGAGTGAGGGGCGCCTGGGTGGCTCAGATGGTTAGGTGTCTGCCTTCGGCTTGGGTCATGATCTCAGGGTCTTGGGATCGAGCCCTGCATCGGGCTCCCTGCTCGGCGGGAGACCTGCTTCTCTCTCTCCCTCTACTACTCCTCCCTGCTTGTACTCTCTCACTCTCTCTGTCGAATAAATAAATAAAATCTTTAAAAAAAAAAAAAAAAGAGAGAATGAGTGAGAGAGAGAGAGAGAGAGCACGAGCTAGGGTGGGGGGGGGAGAGGCAGAGAGAGAAGCAGACTCCCGCTGAGCAGGGAGCCCGACGTGGGGCTTGATCCCAGGACCCTGGGACCATGACCTGAGCCGAAGGCAGACACTCAACCGACTGAGCCACTCAGGTGTCCCGGGATCTGTGTTTTATAAAAACAGTGATTGCCTCTGCTTGACTTTTCAGTCTTCCCACTCACGAATGTCCACTGGGTCCGTCACCAGATGCACCCAGGAGCAGATGGGTAGGAGTGGCTGCCTGAGTCCAGGATCCGATGGAAGGTGGAGAGAACCCCATGCCGTGACCCAGGCTGCATGACGGGGCCTCTGATCTTCAGCATCGTCCTGGGGCCGGCTGGGACAGGACGCCGCCCAGTTCTGGGCACTGGCCACGGACTCAGCCCCATTGATGCAGTCACTCAGATTTGCCTGCCTGGGGCACTGCCCTCAGTAATAATACTAATTATGACTATTATTAACATTCTATTGTGATGATGGTAGTAACCACAGAGGCAATTTGGCGTCGTGGTCAGGAGACCAGACTCTGTGTCAGGCAGACGTGGCACAACTTTGGCTGCAGGATCCTGTGATTGGGCCTCCCTGTGCCTCAGTTTCCTCCTCTGCAAAGTGGGAGGAAGTTGTCCAGTGCTGATGAAGAACGTGATGAAGGTGTCAGGTTCTGCGGGCCGCCTGGGGCTCCTGGCCAGCCTGTCAGGGACAGAGCCTGAGCTGTAGCCACAGCGAGGGAGGTCCTGCACCACCGCCTTGTGCTTTTAGAGTGAGCCCCCCAGCACCCCAGGGAAACTGCGGTCTCAGAGTTCCCACAGCCTCTCCAGTGCTGTCATCACCTGATGAGCAACTTCGGGTCCTGAGATGACAGCCCTCAGCCCGGTGGCTTACACACTTCCTCCTCACGGCACCTTGCAATTTATACTAGGTCAGGACTAGTTATTTCTCCAGATTCCTCTCCTTCAAGAAGATGGGAATTCGACAGGCTGCCCCCGTTAGAGATAGGGTGCCTGAGGCCCACAGGCGGGCCGGTGCCTGGCTTCTGGCCTTCTTGGCCTTGGGGTGTCGGACACACCCCCAAGGGGCACCAAGGTCAGGGTTCAAGTAAGGATTCTGAACTTGGCTTCCCCTATGTAGTTCCTGAATTAGGCTCCCAGAGAAAGAGAATGGGATACAGCGAGTGCTCGCACACAGGGTCATGGGCGGCTATAGGGGGGCAGGGAGCTTCCAGAAGCCCCCCACCCCACGAACAAGGTCCCGCTACGGGCCGGCAGGTCCCACCACCACCCGCCTTCTCTCCACAGATCCCAGGATGGGCACACAGGGGACAAGGAGCTGGCTCCCGCTCCTGCGGCTGCCCGAGTCGGAGAAGGGGCGGGGGGATCCCCGGGCTGGGAGCTGGGGCTGTACATTCCTCAACCTGTGTGAGTTGATAAGAATATGCAGACTGCCCTTTACGGAGCCCCAGCCCAGACACGGCGTCACCAACTCTGCATATCTCCTCTGTCCCCACAACAGCCCTGGGGCTGGGGCGCAGTGTAGGTGCTCTGGATACGCCATCCCCAGGTGGGGAGAAATCCAGGAGGTGACGGTTTGTTCAGGCGCACAGCCGCCCAGGACCCCAGGGCTGGACGCCCCCAGAACCCTGGCACCGTCTCATCTCCGCCTGCAGGGAGCCGCTGCCAAGAAGGCGGAGGAGTGTCTGGCTGACGGGAGGCGGAGAGCCTGAACTCTGGCTCTGCCCAGCGCTTGGCCGCACCCTGGCCCCTCGGCGTCCCGTTCTCCCATCTGCAGTGGTGGGTAACCGCCCTCACCAGGTTGCCCCGTGGATCCAACCATGATGTGGCGTGCCCACCTCCTGCAGTGGGCACACGATAGATCAGTTTCCATCTTTCTTTCCCTCAGTGGTCAAGCAAAGTGCTCCCACTCCCAGACAAAATATTTACATTTTCAGAGAAGTGCCTGTCCTATGAAGGGGCAGGAGTGCTGGTGGGATTTGGGGCAGCGTGTCTGGCCAGGCGGCAGCTGGGAAAAGCGCTCCCTGCTCCTCAGATCCCAAGAGCAGCAGGCCCAGGGAGGCGTGCTGTGTCCTCTGCCCCTCCTCCCCCAGCAAGTGTGGCCCTCTCATCTCAGAAGCACCACTTCTCCCAAATCACCCAAATTCTCCTGGGCTGAGCTCATGTCACAATTTTGAGCTAATGGAAGACTTCTCTTCACTCCTACCTTACGGGATTACGGTTCTCAGAGCGAGCCTTAAAGGGAAACAGACACTCAAAGAAAGGCAGTAAGGTGCTCCAACACCCTTATATCCCTCTGAAATCAGACAGACAGGCAGACAGACAGACACACACACCATTAAATGATAAAGCCAGCATGGTGGGTCTGTAGGAAACAGCACACCCCCAAGGCTCTCTTCCTTGGATCTTCTTCCCCAGCTCCACGGCCGGTAGAACAGGGGAGCCCCTTTTCAGGCTTAGCCATGATTCTTCCCAACAGCAAAGCCCTCCCAGCCCCCTGTCAGAATCACTGCGCCCTCCTGGAGGCTCCCAGAGGACATTGGCCTATCTCTCTGCCTCCTCCTCTACTCCAGTCACTCTCAGCCATTCATTCGGCCAGTTGACATTGAGGTTGTGCGCTGAGCACTTCATACACGTGGTCTGGGGTCCTTCCCACAACCCTTCACGTGGCGAGGATCCTCATGTGATAAATGAAGAAACCGAAGGTGATTTGCCCAAGCCCGGCTGGTCCCCCATCCCGAGCACAGTGCCGTCTCTGTAGGGGCCAGGCCCCTGGGTGGACTCAGGAGACCCCGGGATCCCAGGGTGTAGAGAGGGGCAGGGCAGGTAGGCAGACGGGGCCCACACCCCGTGTGGCATTGCAGTACTGCAGTCGGAGAGCCTGGGGCCTGCGCCTGACGGGCTGCCAGGGCGCCGTGGAGAAGAACTTGACAAACCTTTGTCCTGGTGTGGGAGTCAGCCAGGTGAGGAAGAGGGACAGGATGTCCAGGACAAAGCGAGCACTGTGGGCGAAGGCGTGGAGGTGAGACAGATAATAGTGTATCTGGGGAACAAGCTCTTTATGTTGTCCTTTTGGCAGAATGGAAAATGCGGGCTGGAGAGCGGGGCAGTTAGGAGGAGGTCACCCCCTGGACAGCACAGCCCAGAGATGATACTTTGTAAATCCGTGCAAGCTGAAATAAGAGAGTCTCTAAGGGTGGGCCGTAGGTCTCAGGCTTCGGCCCTGCCTGTTTCACTCAAGCATCTGGATGGGGCTGTGGGAGGCTTGCTGTGCGTGTGCCAATGGCCACAGCTCGTGAAAACACGGCATTTCCAGGAACCTCAGCAGATGGAACAAGGGACCGAAACCGACACAATGGAGTTGAAGAGGGAAAACCAGAATAACCTGCATTTGTGTGCAAAAGGTCAATTGCACAGACTGACAAGTTCTTGGCCAGACTTCTTTCTGTCCCCAGTTGTCTTTAAAAAGTGCATCTCCCGAGGCTGAGATGTTTCCTGGCCCTGTGCACAGAAGGTCCTCTTTAAAAATTCTGCGGTCACAGGGCACCTGGGTGGCTCAGTCGGTTAAGCGTCTGCCTTCGGCTCGGGTCATGATCTCAGGGTCCTGGGATCGAGCCCCACGTCAGGCTCCCTGCTCAGCTGGGAGTCTGCTTCTCTGTCTCCCTCTGCCGCTCCCCCTGCTTGTGCTCTCTTGCTCATTGTCTCGCTGTCTCTCTCAAATAAATAAATAAAATCTCTTTAAAAAGTTCTGTGGTCAGTGGCACCCAGTGCTCTGCACCGCTGGGTGTCCCGGCCTAGGGACAGTCCTTCGAGGAGGTGGCCAGCACCGTGGCACCAGCAGGGGCTCAGCCCAGCAGTGCCGGTGAGGCGCCCCTGCTGCTCACCACAGCCGGGGCTGGCCTCGCCCACATACGAGCCCCCAGTCCCACCCAGGAAGTCATTCTAGCTGCCCAGAGACCAGGCAGCGCCTCGGACAGGCGAGCAGCAGCTTCGGGGTGCGGCGGCGGGCGTAGCTCCCTTCCTGTGGGAGCAGACGGAGGGCAGCCGCTTTTGCCTGCATGAGCTATGGATGGTGGCTAGGCAGACCGGTGAAGGGGACATTCAGGAGGCCTGGCACGCAGCAGGTGCTCAATAAATAGTTGATGATTCATGAAGAGTCAGCTATCTTTAGATCTCCAGGCCTTTTTAGCTCCTGCGCCTGTTTGCTCAGCAGTGAGGTGGGCATAAGTACTCGCCAAATGGTGGCATAGGGTGGGCACTCAGCCCACAGAACCCCCCGCCCAGCCAGCAAGCACTTCTTCTCTGCCTCTGAGACATGTCCACGCTGCCTTAGCTGTTTTACCTCCAGAGACGGAGAGCTCACTACCTTGAGTCTACAACACAGCAGACACGGGTCCTGCCTTCAAAGCATTCACGATCTTGTGGGGGAAGCACAGAGTGACCCCTGGACACTGAGAGGCTGACCTCACGGGACTGATTCCCCTGGTCCCGTTAGAGGGTGCTCCCAGTAGAAGGGCCAGTCTTCCATAGATGGGCCCTGGAGGAGTGACCCCACCTAAGGCCCTGCCCAGAGGCCTGGCTCACTGGTCTTCTGCAGGGAGGAGCGACCTTCTGTGCTGGGGCAATTGCCCAGAGCTTGCAAAGGCTGGGCCCCCGGCCCTCCTGTGGGGAGCCAGGAGGCTAGTGCCCCCCCCCACCCCGGGACTCTTCCACACCTTGCCCTACCCCACCTTCATTTGCCGCTCCCACAGGAGAGCGGGGACTCTGGGGACCCCTCTCCCCAGTGATGACCATCTCCAGACCTTTCTGGCCTTTCCCAGCGCTGCTGACAGACCTGCTTCCCCAGGGAGCGAGGCACCCTTTCTTCCCTTCCTGTGACCTCCACAGGGAGAACCCATCCTGGCTGCTGGAGCGGCCTGGGTGGTCCCAGAAAGACCGAGTCACCTGGGCCCTCCAGCTCTGACGGCCGTGACCTCAGGCGCAGAGGGGAGATGAACTCTTCCAGGAGAGGGTCAGATCTGTCGTTTTCCTCTGCAAGTGCCAGGTGGGACTCGGTGGCAGCCCCTCCTTGGACCCATTGAAAGGCCGGATCCCCATCCTGGGGCCAGCCTAGGAGCTTTGGGGCTTAGGAGCGGGAAAACGGCCATGCTTCCACTCAGGAATCCCACTTCTGGGAACTTATCCCAGGGAAACAATCCAACAGGAAAACCACGCTGTGCACAAACATGTCCCACACAGGAGTTATTTATAATGGTCCAGCCCCGGAAATAACCCTGTGTCCAGTGGTGGGGGAGCCGCCAAGCGCCTCAGCTGGCTAAATATCACAGGGTTATGAAATAGGGTGAGCAGGGCAGGGGGGCTTGGAGGCCCTGAGTCAGCCCCTCTATGATTCCTGAAGCCCCACCCCACCCCTCCCCCACCCCCACCCCGGCACTCCTTAAAGAGACCCATCCCAGGATTCACCCAGAGGTGGTGGGTCAGAATCTCCAGAAAAGGAATCTGGCTGACAAGCACCCCACATGGTTCTTATCACCAGGCAGGTGTGAAAACCCCCGCTCTTGGCTAAAACCACAGCTTCAGTGATGGCATTTGTTTAAGCCTTGTTGAGCCATGGTGGTTGCCTCTGTGAAATGGGCCTAGCTCCATGGCCTGCCCCTGGGGTGGTGACAGGGTTAGCGATGGCCCCCGTGGGGGCTGGGCTCTGTGAGCTTCTGTCACCACTCACACAGCCTCTCACACGGACTTGTCTTCCTCTCCCCCTCCTCCCTCCCTTTCCTGGGGTCCAGTCTCCCTCTCTCCCTGTCCTATGACTGCCAAGGAATTCACATCTACACACTCCATCCGGGCCACACAGGCTGGTCTGAGGACATCCAATGCCCTGGAGCTGTGGGAATGTTTCTGTAGGGGTCTCCACCACGCTCCCCCTGGCTGAGAACCCCTGGACCAGGAGAGGTGATTCCGCCTCTGAAATTCCTTGTGTGCCACCTCTCCCTGGCTCTTGGGCAGGTTCTGCACTGCCTTCATAGGAGGGTGCACCTGCCATGGGAGGTCAACCCACTATGGACCCCCAAATACACGCCTGAACCTCAGCTTCTGTGTGTCAAATGGGCATGATGACTCCTGCCTGCCTAACAGGCTTGCTGGGAGGACAGGAGGAGAAAACGGCGACTGGACAGAGCCTGGGTCACGTGGGGCTGGGCAGGGGCCCTCCAGCAGGTGAGGGCCTGTGGCCTGGGGGCCGCTGGGGAGGGTCAGGTCTGGGGGCTCCCATCAGGGAGCGCTCCTGCCTCTCCCCCTCCCTTGGCTCACGTGCCACTGTCCGGAGGTACATTTTTATGATTATTTAGAGAAATTATATTTATATTGTGAACAAAATAATGCATGCACTTAGGTTAAAAAATAAATTGGATAACACCAAAATGTTCAGAAGGAAATGAAACGTCTCCCTAGCCCTTCTTCCCCTTTCTTTTTTTTTTTTTAAGGTTCCTTTTTTTTTTAAGATTTATTTATTTATTGGGGTGCCTGGGTGGCTCAGTTGTTAAGCGTCTGCCTTCGGCTTAGGTCTTGATCTCAGGGTCCTGGGATTGAGCCCCGAGTCGGGCTCTCTGCTCCGCAGGAAGCCTGCTTCTCCCTCTCCCACTCCCCCTGCTTGTGATCCCTCTCTCGCTGTGTCTCTCTCTGTCAAATGAATAAATAAAATCTTTTTTAAAAAATATTTTTTTATGTATTTATTTATTTATTTATTTGAGAGAGAGAGAGAGAGAGAGCATGAGCAGGGGGAGGAGTGGAGGGAGAGGGAGAGAGAATCCTAAGAGGGCTCTACCCCCAGCACGGAGCCCAGCCCCTGGGGGCTCGATTCCACAACCCTGAGATCAAGACCTGAGTCGAAACCAAGAGTGCAAGGATCAACCAACTGAGCGACCTAGGCGCTCCCCCTTCCTCTCCTTTCTTTCTCCCAGGAACAACAGTTTCCACGCGGACTTGTTCCTTCTGGTTTTGGCCTCCACATTTCTCAGTAAGACGTTTCCATTGCTGCTTCTTGATTTTTCAATTCTAGATGTTTCTGTCGCCTTCTGGTCAGGACAAATGAGGCTTAGCTCTCTTCAGCCATTCCATCCTCCTCCCCTTCCTCGCATCCCCTGGAGGGCTCTATCCACTTTTTCCTTAACTGCTGGTCAAGGGTTTTATTAGGATTATGTAAATATTACTCCAGGAAAAGTCACCTAGTGGTCAATGACAGATCCTTTTTTTTTTTTTTAAAGATTTTATTTATTTGAGATAGAGAGCATGAGGTGGGGAGGGTCAGAGGGAGAAGCAGACTCCCCGCTGAGCGGGGAGCCCGATGCAGGACTCGATCCCGACACTCCAGGATCATGGCCTGAGCCGAAGGCAGTCGCTTAACCAACTGAGCCACCCAGACACCCGACAGTTCCTTTTCTTATGGTTTTGTTTGTGTGCGCCCTGGAGTTAATGCATTAAAAAAACAAAAAACAAAAAAACCTTGCAAGGTATTTAAATGTGTCTTCTTAATTTTTCCAGCTGATTCACCCTGCTCCTAGAAACAGTGGTGTCAAAAGCTCAGGCATGTGGCTATCTTATCTGGTCTTCACCAGGGTCCCATCCAGGCTGAGGGCTCCTTTCTCTGCTCTGGGGCCTCTGAGAGCTGGGGGCTGGAGCCCAGCCAGCCTTGGGAAGGCCCCCCACCCCGCCCAACTCCTGGGGAAGCTGTCCTGTTCCAGGGTCTGTTCTCACGGCCTACGAGGGCATGTGCTACAAAAGCTTCCTGGAAGATGCACAGCAGTTATTAATTAATTAATTAATTATTATTTTTTTGCGACCTTGCATTTCCAAAAAAGTTTATATTCCAGTCTCATACTTGGCTGATTCTCTCCGTGGGCATAGAATCCAGGCAGAAAATCCTTTTCTCTCAGACTTTTAAGGCAACTGATTGCTCTGGGGCCTTCTAGCTTTCAGAGTTTCTAATGAGAAGTCCAATGCTGGGCTTTTTAAATATTTCATTAATTTAAAAACATATGTGCAGAGTTTCAAAAATCAAATAAAATTATAAGGCTTTAAAGGAAAAAACCGAAATAACCTAGTCCCCTGCCTCCTGTCTCCACCCCTGATTTGTGCTTTCCAGAGGCAACTAGATTCTTCTGTGACTTATCTGCATATTTGCAAACAACACACATTGCTCTTCATTGGCTCTCTAGCATAGGTGTTAACGCTGCCTTTCTCTTAGGGACCAGGAGGGTTTAGTCAACGTAGGCACTTGCCGTCCCCTCCCCTGTCCTCCCAGGACAGCGATATCACAGTTTTTGATTAATCAATATTGTCTTTGTAATATACTACGTGTATAAACATTATGGCCAATGGAGCCACCGTATGTCCTATGACTAAATTTCCTTCCTTGTTGGACTTTCGGGTTTCCCTGGGGATTAATAATTGCCTCCTGTTTGACTTGCTTGGTTTACTTTTGTGCTTATCACTAATACAACCACCAAACTCTGGCAGAGCTCTAATATTGCTTGTAAGACAGCCAAGCCCCTGGGAGGAACCCATGAGTTGTGCTCCCTTGCTTGGCCAGCTCCTCCTGGAGACCTCTCTCCCTGTCCCACTCTGCATTGATTGCTCCTGGCTCCCACACCCTCACCCTCCGACTTCTCCTGCACCATTGCTTTGGGATTACCTGTTTCCTGCATTTCATGTCTTCGAGTCTTCTTATTTCTTGGTTTCATTCCTAATTTTAGAGAAAGGTTGTCTGGGAAATTTTGTCTTTTTTTCTCTCTCTCTCTTTTTAAAGATTTTATTTATTTGAGAGAGAGTGAGTGAGCAAGAAAGAGAGAGAGAGCATGAGCAAGGCAGAGGGAGAGGGAGAAGCAGATGCCCCGCTGAGCTGGGAACCTGACATGGGGCTCCATCCCAGGACCCTGGGTTCATGACCTGAGCCGAAGGCAGACATCTAACCAACTGAGCCAACCAAGCACCCCTTTTCTTTTCTTTTTGAATCTGAAAATTTCTTATCCTACACCCACACTTGATGGCTTAAGTACTGGAGTATTTCCCTTCTGAACACTGAAGGCATTGCTCCATGGTCTTCTAGCTCCTGGAGTTGCCTTGAGAATGTCAGTGTTATTATGATTCCTGATCTTTTGTATGTGGCCTCCTCTCTCTGTCTCTCTTTCTGGATGCTCTTAGGATCTCCTCAATCTTGGTGTTCTGAAATTTTATAAGGATTGTCCAGTATGGCCATTTTTTACCCCCAATTCTATGCTGGACTTTCGTGTCCAGCAGTTCCAGAAAACTGTTTGGTATTATATCTTTAATACTTTCCTTCCCTCCATTCTCTCCCATTAGATATGGGACAAAGAGTAGGGGTGTTAAGTGAACACCACAGAGACTCCAGAATCCCTAGCCCCCTTTCCTATCATAGGCAGCACATTTGAGGATTATGTGGGGAATTTGGATAATCTTAGAGAACTATCTCTAAATCCAGACACTTGGGGAGGGGTATGCTCCTCCCCCCAGAAATGGGGATGTCTTCTTCTGGTGCAGCTTGATGCCAATGAACAAGACCTTGATCTAACCCAGTGCTTCACAGCCCTGCCCACCAGGCTTACCTTTTCCAGATATTCTGATTGAACTGGTGTGAGGTAGGGTCTGAGTATCCACATTTTACCAGCTTTTATGTGATTAACAAGTACCCAGGACCAAGAACCACTGGGCTGACCCACTGGCCTTGTTTATAGAACCTGACCAGCTGCCTCATTAGGACCCTGACTTGCTTGCAGGGGCTCTGGACGCGCAGGATGCTAAGATGGCGATTCTTCATTGCAAAGCTGTGTCCGGTGTTGGGTCTGAGCCGGGCTGAGCCTTTCTTGAGAGAGGGTGCAGCTCTTCTGCTAGTTTTTCAGAGTCTCAAGATGCTCATTCCGTGTGGACTCTGGGGTATTCCCAGGCCTGTCAGCAATTTCCCCAGCAAAGCAGCATCCCATCTGCCTCACTGTGTGGCTTAGGGTTCCAGCCGGCCTTTTCTTGTGCATTTGAAATGATTCCATCTCCAGGTGAGATCCAGAGGCTCAGAGAGGGGTGTGACTTGCCCAGCGCTACCTGCCAGCAAGTATCAGACCAGAGACCGGACTCTGAATCCGGGTTTTTCTACTTAACCCAGCTTCCCCCGTCATCATTCACTCATTCGACGAACACTCACTGAGTTCCCGGGCTCTACGCTGAGAGGGCCCTGAGAAGAGCGGTGATCAAAATGGTGGTCCCAGTGGCATGGTTGGTAGAGTGACATCTGTCCCATCTTCTCTCTGCCCAGCAGTGGGCTCAACTGGGGGTGGGGGTGGGGGAAATTACTGTTATTGCTGGGATTGTATCAGAGGGGGAGGCAAACTGGAGGGGGCTGGGAGGCTGGGCCTGCAGGACAGAAGCTGAATTGATAATTAAGGTCTTTGCCGACTTTTATTCCATACTCAGCACATGAAATATTCAGGCACCGGAGAAGATTGGTCTCTGATCTTTGCAGCGGGGAGCGCTGCTGCTTGTAGACCCGGGGTGAAGGCGGCACCCATGCCTGGCACGCAGGGCACTTGGGGGGATGCGGGGGCTGGGCAGGTGTGGCCCAGAGGTCTCTGACCACCAATGGGGCCATGCCCTGAGGGTCTCAGAGAAGAGCCAGGTTTGTCCTCAAGGAACGTACAGCTGGGGAGTTGGGGGAGGCAGGCAGAAACCACCCATCACAGGTGGGGACATTTCACCCTTCCCAGAATGGAGGTGATAGTCCCAGGGATACGCAGCCGGGCTCAGAGACGCAGTGTCTGGGACCTGGAACTTATCACCAGCAGTAAGCCCTCTAATTATCCCACCATGCTGCATTGTACCTGCATCAGTTCCATAAATACAAACATTTCAAGTAAGTTACAAGTGTTTAAACCTGCTCCACTGTTTCCTCTTCTGTTTTTTGTTTGTTTTATTTTGTTTCCTAATAGAGTGGGCACCTCCAGTATGAAATTTGGCCTGGGCTTCTCTTGTGCTCTGACAGCCTGAGGGAGGCAGAGTGGGTGTGGAAAGCACACGGAGGTTCGCCCGCCAGAGCGACAGCATTCCATACCCTGCTGGCTGGATTGTGAGTCAGCACCACCTCTTTGGGAAGCGGTCTGGCCTCATCCAGTCGACCTGAAGCCATTGAGTCCTATGACCCTGCCACTCTGTGTCTTGGTCTAGACTCAAAGTTCAAGCTCACGTACATCTGGACCGTACCAGAATGTCTATGGCGGCATTGCTCTTTATCGCAAAACATGAGAAACCAATGTCCTTCAAGAGGAAAGTAAAAGTGACATATGCATGCAATGGATATTAGAAGAGATTCTCAACTGGGGGTGATCTTGCCCCTGGGAGCCATTTGGCAAGGTCTGGAGATAATTTCAACTCTTGCAACTAGGGGTGGGGGTGCTACTTCCATCCAATGGATAGAGGCCAGGGATGCTGGTAAACATCCTACGATGCACAAGACAGTCCTTCTCTGTCCCCATGCCAAAGACAAGATGTCAACCTTGCTACACAGCCACGCAAGTGAGCGAACTATAGCTTCCGCGTATCAGGGAAATAATGAGGGAGAAGCATGTTGCCAAAGAACACAGGAAGCACAATACAGTTTAAATAAGGTTCAAAAGCATGAACATCAAGCGGTCTATTATAAGGGGGAAATATAGTATGCTGATGGAATAATTAATGCAACATTCAGAATCATGGGGTCAGGTGGGCTGGGGCATGTGACCAAAAGGAGCCCCAGGGGCCTTCAAAAGTGGCAGTGACTTCCTACGCTGGGCAGTGCCTGCCAGGCACCTGCTGTGTCCCTGTTTGTTATAATATAAAAACAGTTCCTTTTTTTAACTTTATTTTTAAGATTTTATTTTTAAAAATTCTCATTTATTTTTTTCAAGATTTTATTTTTAAGTAATCTCTATACCCAACGTGGAGCTCAAACCGACTGAGCCAGTGAGGTGCCCCTAAAATAGTTCCTAATAAGAATAATGTGTGTTTTTTAAATAATTTATTTATTTATTTGAGAGAGAGAGAGAGAGCATGAGCAGGGGTGCAGAGGGAGAGGGAGAAGCAGGCTCCCTGCTGAGTAAGGAGCCTGATGCAGGGCTCGATCCTGGGACTCTGGGACCATGTCCTGAGCCAAAGGCAGCCACTTAACTGACTGTGCCACCCAGGTGCCCCAAGAATAATGTTTTTAAGTGTGTTAAGGTAACAGGTAGTCTTGCAAAGAGCTCCCTGACTCAGTTTCCCTTGTGGTTGAGCCTCCTTCCTACCTTGTTCCTCAGGGCAATGGTATGAGGGGATGTCAGCAGCTGAAGGGGGAGGAGGGAATTTCAGTGGCTCTAGCTGGGAAGGAAGTGGTGCAGATGCAGACATCTCCCAGTTGGTCCCTAATGGGGCCTTCCACCCTAGGAACCAAAGGGGCTCAATCTGCCGGAAGTCTGCTTCTCCCTCTCCCGCTGCCCCTCCCCTCCCCATGCTCTCTCTTGCTCTCTCTCAAATATATATTTATTATCAAATATATATTTATTATATATGATATATATTTATTATCAAATATATATATCAAATATATAAATATATAATCTTTTAATAAAAAACAATTATGGCCGCTTTTCCATGGGCCCTGATTTCTTAGGCATGGAGGCCTTTCAGCCGTACATGGTGACTCCCCTCTTACAGGGTCCCCCATGGGGGGCAGAGAAGAAACCCCAGAATCTGGCCCCAGGCCCGGTCAGTCACCATCGCTGTGCTGGCCTGCAGAAACATTCAGCCATTGGGCAACCTTCCCCTGGCTGTCCGTACCAGAGTCCTTTCATGTCCACACGCCTCTGGTCATCACCCATAAGTTCACATGGTCATCTGAGCTTTGTGGAGACAAACAAGCAAGCCAAGAGAATCAACATAGAATCCTAGAAAGACTAATGACCGTCTTACCGGGTTGTTATGATCATCACATGAGGGCCGGCCTGGAGTCCCTGGCTCATACTGGGTGCTGGGGAAGCGGTAGGTGGTGGTGGTGGTTATGACTGCTGTTAACTATTGGCCCCAGGGAAAGGCCACACATGCTTGTCCCTGCAGCTCACAGAGCCCTCCGCACTCCCACTCTATTGCCTCACCTCACTCCGACACCCCCCACCCAGATCACTGTCACCTACCTTTGGGGTCTTGGCTTGTGTGGTTCCCTCCATTTGGACTATCCCAAAGCCCTCCTCCCCCCTCCAGAATCTGACAAACTCCTACTCACTCTTCAAGATTCAACTCAGGGGGTGCCCGGCTGGCTCAGTCAGTACAGCATTTGACTCTTGGTCTCGGGGTCATGAGTTTGAGCCCCATGTTGGGAGTAGAGATTACTTAAAAACAAAAAAGATTCAACTCAGACGTCACCTCCTCCAGGAAGCACAGCCCAGAGCTTCAGGGTGCTCCCTTGATGATATATTCTACTCATCTCTTTGGGGTACTCACCACAATGCATCTACATGCATTTTATAGATATGCCCGTGCGTATGATTACGCATATATATGCTTTTATGTATGTATACTTACCTAATTATGTTTGTGTGTTCAGTAAACCAATGAACGAAAGTGACCTTGGGCAAGTCATTTGCCTCCTGGGGCTCAGTTGCCTCATCTTCAAAATGAGGGGCTCAGATTCAATTGGTCATGTGCTGAAGGGTCGTGCATTCACCCTGCAAACATCAAATGGTATCTGCTCTGGGCTCTGTGCTCCCTTCTCAGTGGGGAGACAGGCTGCTTACCACCAGTATGGTCTTATTATCAGTTCCCAGGGTCACAGACCCTGTGTTTTGAAATACTTTGTCTATTATGTGTCCGTATACTGGCTCTCACTCCACCTGGCCCTTAAAAACATTTGTGTGCTTTTAAATGGACACAAACTGGGAGATTCTGAAGGGAAAAAAAAAATTGGAGAGTCGGGGGTGTATCTTTATTATTTAAAAGACCCCCTACTACTTTTACTGGACATCTAGAGAATTACTGTGCTAAAGAGCCATGATTCGGTTTTACTGTTTTCATGACAAAGCTGAGCTTGTCATGACTGGGAAGCTAGAAACCAAGACACATGACATTTCTGAGCTCATGGCTTGGGGTACAAGGTCTGTCGGACTGAGAATGTTCTGGGGATCTTGGCACCTTTTGCTGGACCCTGAGGGACAGCGGCCCTTAGGGAGGGAGCTTTGGCTTGGCCAGTCCCTCTTGCTTCAGGACCCTTTCAACCTCCTGCCGTCCTATTTCATTGTGCCCAAGCCTGTGCAGCCACGGTGCGGTGCGGGGAGCGGAGAGTCTCCGTCAGGCCACCTGGTAGAATCATCTCTAGTGGTCTGTCTTTGCTGCACCGGGGGCGGGGGGGGGGGGCAGTTAGGGACGCTTACGTGGGTCCTGGCTGGGGGACTCTTAGTCCTATAGTCTGTAGATGCTGCAAACAAACCCTATGTAGATGCAGGCTTCGTTTTTCTCTTGGAAAGTTCAGCTGAAGCTGCCGGCCCTGGAGAGACACAGGACTGAGATGCAGGCCACGGGAACCACCTGGGGAAGGGAGTTCCCAGGAATGCAGCGTTACCCATCTCCGCCACTTCCCTAGTCTACCTATCCTCTTCTCACCTCTCCCAGAAGCAGCTCTGTGCACAGCCTTCAGGGAGCTGTTTGATCTGGCTTCCTGGGGTAAGACAGGCTTGCAGCTTCCCAGGTGTGAGCTGAAACCCTCTCCAAACCCGGATTCATCTGGGCTGGGCTGGGCCCATGGAGAACAGTGGCTCACCCGGGCCAAGTCCTGGGAACCCTGAGCTCCTCCGGGGCTTCACCCTCAAAGCTCTGCTCCTCCCACTCATCCTCTCCCTACCACCCCCTCCTGAAGGTCTACCTGGGAAGAGGGGCAGATGGGTGGGGAATGAGGTCCTGAATCTGGACCTCTCTATGCACCTCCCCCATCCCTTCACAGGCAAGCTAGAGTGAGCCTCTTAAAAGGCAAATCAGGTCAGGTTGCTTGGTGCTAACCCCCTACTGCTTTCCCAGCTGCCTTAGAAGCATGCAGGATCGGGCCCCTCTGACCTCATCTCTCACCCCTTCCCTGGCCCATTCCCAGCCCCACTGGCCTTCTTTGAATAGGCCGCTAACAGGCCAACCCTAGGGCCTCTGCACTAGCTAGTCCCTCCACCTGGAGTGCCCTTCCCCCCTCATCTTTGTCCTTTCTGCTCAGGTCTCAGCTTAGATGCACCTCCTGAGAGGTCTTCCTTGACCACGGGATCTAAAGTAACTGCTTATCACTTTCTGTGACAGCAGCTTGTCTTAATCCCCTGCACAGCACTTATTACAGCCTCGTGGTTATCGAGTGTTTATCATCCGCTCTCTCCTCCTCCCCACAACTGCAACGTCGCCCCAGAGGGCAGTGACCTCTGCTGTCCTGCCCCGCGAAATCCCCCGGGGGTCTGGAACGGGACTGGCGTAAAGAAGGTGCTGGGTGCGCAGCTGTCCAACGAATGGTTGAGCAACTGGAAATGGGGACATCAGCTGCTGCTGCGCGGGCGCGCGCTCCAGGCCGTGGCGGCTCACAGTCGGGCGCGCGGGTTTTATCTTATCGCGGGTCTCGGGGGAGGGACGCCCCCCTCGGACCAGCTAGCCGCAGGCGCGCCGTAAACACGCTTAGGGGACGCGAGGATAACGAGACGGACTCACAGGCTGGGGGAACAACACCCCGGGTGCCCGGCGAGGCTGCCGGTGGGGCGGGGGTTCTGTGGCCGGCTCGGCGACCCCCGACCCTGGCGTTCAGGCCCCCGTGGGAGACCTTCCTCCATCCCCTCCAGTGGTCTCCACCTCAGGAATCCCTGACTCTCCCTCGAAGCCCAGGGACTAGCGGTCGGGTGGGCGGGGGAGCAGTGCTCTGAGCGCGGCTCCGGGCGGGGGGCGAATTCCCCATGCCCTCGCCCCCCCTTGGGGCAGGGGAGAGGGTACAGACCGTGCTCAGAGACACGACTGGCGAGGCCCTGGCCCTCCGGGGCGCAGAGGCAGGAGCCACAGCCCTGGGCTGGAGTTGGAAACGCAGCCCCTCCGCAAGCTCCCGCAGGGGACGGGAGTGGAGATGGGGCGGAGGAGTCGGGGGCAAGGAAGGGGACAAAGAGCCGCCCTGCCTCCGGGGAGAGCGACCCCTGAGTCAGAGTCCCATTGTTCGTCGTATCTCAGACTACGCCGGACTCTGGTGCCCCCGGGAGGGAGAAGCGGAGCTGTCCTCCGGCTCCCGGGTATTTGTGTATTTGGGGCGGGGGAGGGGGAGCGGGGGAAGCAGGCCTGGGAGGGGGCTCGGCGTCCATTTCCGCGCGTCTCCTTTAAGGAAAGCCCTGCCCTACCTTTCCCACCGTCCCCCTCCCTGCAGCCGTACCTGCATTTTAAAAGCGCCCTGTAGCCCAGGGATTGGCCAAGGCCGCGTCCTCCGGGCGCAGAAACTTGAACCGCCGGGAGGGGGGTTGGAAGCCGGGTGGCTGGACTGTACCATCTCCTCGGCGTCCCCCGCGTGCGCCCCGCCCCTCCCACACACCCCCAGAGAGGCCCAATCGGATGGGCGGGAGGGCGGGACCGCGGCTCGAATGCGCCTCTGGCAGGGCGCCGGGCGGGCGGGCGCACGGCGCTGGGGGACGTCGGGGGCCGGCCGCGCCTCTGCCCGTCCCCTCGCTCCCCCCCCGAAGGCGGAGCCGGCCGAGGCGCCCCGCCCCCTCCCCGCCCGGAGTGGGCGGGGCGGCCGGGGCTCCGGGAGCTGGGCCGGGGGCGGGCCTCCGCCTGCTTCGCCCGAACCCGGAGAGCGCCCGGCACGGCGGCCGCCGACGCAGCAGCGGTCCCAGCTCGCCGAGCCCCGAGCCCCGCGGTTCACGGGCAGCCCCGGGCGGACGCTGCGTGAGGGCGCGCGAGGCGGCGCGGGGCGGCCCGCACGCGCCCCCGGCCGCCCCCTGCCCGTGAGCGGACCGGCCCAGCGCCGCCCCGGCGCGGGGAGCGCCGGCCGGGCGAGGGCGCGGGCGATGCCGCGGTGACGGCCCCGCCATGGCGAAGCCCCCGGCGGCGGCGGCGGCGGCGGCGTCGGAGGAGCTGAGCCAGGTGCCGGACGAGGAGCTGCTGCGCTGGAGTAAGGAGGAGCTGGCGCGGCGGCTGCGGCGCGCCGAGGGCGAGAAGGTGGGCCTCATGCTGGAGCACGGCGGCCTGATGCGCGACGTGAACCGGCGGCTGCAGCAGCACCTGCTGGAGATCCGCGGCCTCAAGGACGTGAACCAGCGGCTGCAGGACGACAACCAGGAGCTACGCGAGCTCTGCTGCTTCCTCGACGACGACCGGCAGAAGGGGCGCAAGCTGGCGCGCGAGTGGCAGCGCTTCGGGCGCCACGCGGCCGGCGCCGTGTGGCACGAGGTGGCCCGCTCGCAGCAGAAACTGCGCGAGCTCGAGGCGCGCCAGGAGGCCCTGCTGCGCGAGAACCTGGAGCTCAAGGAGCTGGTGCTGATGCTGGACGAGGAGCGCGCGGCGCTGGCGGGGGGTGGGGGCGGCGCGGGCGGTGGCGGCGGCGGCGGCGGCGGCGGCGGCGCGGGCTCCCGCAGCTCCATCGACAGCCAGGCCAGCCTGAGCGGGCCGCTGGCCGGCGGTGCGGCGGGCGCGGGAGCCCGCGACGTGGGCGACGGCAGCAGCACGTCGAGCGCGGGTAGCGGAGGCAGCCCGGACCACCACCACCACGTCCCGCCCCCCCTGCTGCCCCCCGGGCCGCACAAGGCCCCCGACGGCAAGGCAGTAGCCACGCGCCGGTCCCTGGACGACTTGTCCGCGCCACCGCACCACCGAAGCATCCCCAACGGCCTGCACGGTAAGGACGGCACCGGTCGGGCAGCGCGGGTCTCAGGCCCACGGCCTCTTCCCCCCGGGGGCGGTCGCCACTCCAGACCCCTCCTCCAGCTGGTATCCAGACTCAGGGCTGGGGGATCCCGCGGCTATCCGCAGTGGCATTTTGGGTGATGTGTTGTTTCTGGTCAAGTGATGGAGGCGTGACCCTGCCCAGCTCCGAATCCGCAGCCGGGCCGGGGACCCACTGGACCCCAGGAAAGTTTCTCTCCTGCGGAATTATCAGTATTCGTGTAGGGCACTGCAAGGCCGGCTGGGGACGCCTCATTCCCACCTGGAAATCTTTGTCCAGGAGCGGGAAGTTTTTTTGGGGGGGGGTGCGTGGGAGGGGGAAAAGAAAGGCCCTTTGAGTACAGGTGAATTTCTCCTCTTATTTGGAGCAACAGGCAACCCCAAACCTGAGCAGCGTCCACGTGTGTGGGGGGCTGGGGCTGGAATTCACCTGGGCTTCTCGGTGCTGCCTGCGGGCTCAGAAGGAGGCAGGTAGCCCTTGAGACTCCCAGGCCCCTGGGCCAGAGGACCCTGGGCGAAGAGCCTTTCTGGTTTGCTGTCAGTCCTGAACTTATCAGGGTGGACGTACCTTTCTCAACCGAGGCTCTAAGACTTTCCAGAGGGATATATGCTTGGAATGGATCCTGGCTTTTCGCCTCTGCCTGCCTCAGTTTCCTTAATCTGTAGAATGGAGTTGATGATCCCTGCCTTGTGGATTTGGGGCAGAGATAGTCTCCCAAGGGATTTGTAAACTGCTGGCCGCCTTACAGGAAGTGCGCTGGTGGTAGGTGGCTTGGGTGTGGGTGGAGGACCTTTGGCCTCAGGAGAGCTCGGCTACTGTCTTCCATGCCCATGTGACCTGTGGGCCCCCAGCTTGGGTCCGCCATTCCCAGCGCCCTGATCTGTGGCTCTCCTGGCCATTCGTGCCTCTCCCTACCTCCCTGTTCTTCCACATTTTTGGTGGCTTGGCTCCCAGTTCTGGTGGCAGTTGCTGCTGCCTGAACTATTTGCCTGAAGGTGGAGATTAAACAGCCCTTTCTGGTTCTCTCTTTAAAGGCTTTCCTGGTTCAGAGAAAATGTGTCTAGGCTTTAAATGACTGTTCTTCCCCAGAGTGACGCCTGAGCAGAGGAGGGACGTGCTCTCTCTCTGGTTTGGTGGCTGAGTGGCCTCTGCGGGGTGTTGGGGTGGGAACCGGACCCATGCAGGTGGTGTGCTCGCCCATCACAATTTTTCCTTTATTTACCTTCCCAGCCTCTGAGTTCAGAGCAGGACTGGGTTGAGAGGGATATTTTGTTACTGATTAGCAATCTACCACTACCACTCGGGTTTCCCATTGTAACTCTGTATCCACCCACCTCCCACCACAGGCGGCTGGAGGCCAGGGGGAGCAGCTCAGAGTTAGGGGGTTTCATTTGTGGGGGTTTCCGGGGCTGGGGAATCAGGAGTCCCAGTCCCAGCCTCTCTGGCCTTGCCTTCTTGGGGGCCTCGGGAGGGGCCCGACTTCTGGGCCTCAGTTTCTCCCAAGTGCAAGGAGGGATTGCTGCAGTCCTGTGGCTGGGAAATGTTGCTGGTTTTCGGCTGCATCATCAGTGACACTTGCCGAGAGCGGTTGTCGGCACAGGACTGGAGTGCCCAGCGTCGCAGCATATTTGCAGGGAAGTTCCGTCATGCTTTGGACAAGGAGATGCGGCCTCTGTCTGGCTCAGTGTATCAGCCGCAGCAGTGGATGATGTCAGGGCAGGGGACCAGGGGGTGGCTGGGACTTGAGGTGTACAGTTTCCCCGCAGAGTCCGTGCCCACCCCCCCGGCCCCCCAAGTCCCACGCTCACTTGGAACAGGCCTGCCACCGGTCTGGTGGTGGCCAGGCTCTGTGTTGGGTGAAATACAAATGAGCACTGCTATCACCAATTTCAGTTACAGGGGCTTGGTGTTGAGCCTTGTCTCTTAAAGTCATGCACGGCCTTGAGCTATTCTCCCAGCAATGTGAACAGGATGGCCAGAAACGGGGCAAGGCCCTTCTCTTAAAAATGACTTTTGGGTAGTTTTGAGTGGAGGGAGGAGGGAGCTGAAGGTAGGAAAGATAATGCACCTCAGTCCCAGTGGTGGTGGGGGGGAGAAAGTGGGGTCAGATGCCGGGCTTCTGCCCTCCGAAGTTGGTCTCGGTTCGTCCTCCCAGGAACCCTACAGGTAGTAGTATCCCCATTTTCAGATAAGCAAGTGGAGGCTGAGGGAGGTTCTGAGCCTTGCCTGGGAAAGCTGTGGAGACTGGCAGTATCTCCGCTCTGTTGCCTGGGTGGGGCTGCCCAGGTGAGGCTGCGGGGTTGGGGGTGGGGGTTCCCCAGGGTGGGACTGCCGGGAGTTGGGGGCGTTCCCTCATGGCTCCGGCTGACGCCTGGCTTGCATCTCTGGCCTCTGTCACTGTCCAATACTCTTAGTCAGCAGACAACACTGGTGACTCCCTATTCTTAATTCCTGACCCAGGTTTGCTCTCGTTCGCCCATTCTGGGAAATGTCACTTCCTTATCGGTGACCACTGAGCAGATGGTTGATAACCCTGTCACCCCGAGGGGTCACACCGTCTTGCGGTGGAATCTGCCTCCTGCTTTTCTCCGGGGGCAGGTTACTTCTCTGGGCCTCTCTCTGCTCTTCTGCAAAGTGGGGCAAAACCCAGAATGCCCCCTTCAGCCGCCGAGGCCGAGGGCGGTCAGGGTCTGTGCACAGTAAGTCTCGATAGTTGTCAGAATCCTTGTCATGCTTGTTTCTTCCCAGGCTCCTCGTGAAAAAGCAAGAGGGACCCCTTTGGGGGCTTGCCAGACAGACTTTGGTGTTGTCTTCAAAACTCTGCTGTTTAGACAGCTCGCCTGAATGTTTGCGACCACGGCACCTGCTGACGAGCTGGGGGCCTGTGGCCCTGTAGTCCTCTCGTAAGCGGCTGGGGTGGGCCTGCAGCCCCGCGGGGTGCCCGGGGAAGGCCCCTGCGGCTGTGCTGGGAGGTGGCCCATCTGTATTCCAGGCTGTCCTGGGCTGGGCTGGGCCTGGCTGCCGAGAATGCATATGCAAATGACCTTTTTCCCTCCGGGTTGTTTTTGACCGAGCTGTGGGTTGTGTTGACCGAAGTCCGGACTCGAGTGCTCTCGCTGTACTGCAGTGGGGCAGACTGAGGCAGGCGAACCCCAAACTCTAGGAAGTCGGGTTTGCCCCCTTGAACCGACAGTTTTCAAACAAAAGCATTTTCAACAAGGTCTCTCCTTCCCCTCCCCCACCTCTCACTCCTCCTCCCCCCAAGTCCCTGTGTTTGCATCCTGTCCTCCCCCATCACCGTGGCCCGTTCCCCCTTAGCTAACCCAGAGAAACCAGGACCTCCAGCAAGCCTTTGTACGGGCCCTGTTTACTTTTAAAAGTTTGGATTAAAAATTTGAGCTTCTCAAAATAAGATGGTTTTGGTCTCCCGCTTGTGTTTTTGTTGGTTTAAAGGATGGATGGAGCGAGGGTGGTCTGAACCTTTAAAAAAAGACGGCGTGAGTCGGCATGCTGGCCCTGAATAGGTCTTTTATTAGTGGCCTCCCAGCTCAGCGCCTCCTGGGCAGGATCGCTAATAAGACGGCTTTTCCTAAACCCAGCCAGGCCTGGGAGCAAAGGTCAGTGAAGACAATGGGGTGGTTTAGATAAGCCTTTCCCCCTCCCTCCCCAACCTGACCCTGACCTTCCATCCGGGGCCTTGGGGTGGGTGTTGGGCCCCCAGGGCCTTGCACAGAAGGAAGACAGGCCAGAGGGACTCACTGGCAGGTAAGCCTGGAGGACCAGGGCATCCCCAGCACTTCACAGTTTACCACACAGAGCCTCCCAGTCCCCACTCCATTATGGTCAGAGCTCCCAAATGGTCCCATATTGTAGATGGGGAAACTGAGGCTTGGAGAGAGCAGTGACTTGCTCTGGGTCCCATGGGGACCTGGGCTCAGTGTTGGGTCTCCTGTGTCAGAGTCTGGGCCTGCCACTCTGCCTGCTGCCCCTCTGGGCCTGGATAGTCTGGCTCTGTCAGGCTCAGAGAGACTCCCATGGGAGGCCCCACCAGCAATGGAAGGCCTCCCAGAGCTTGGTCCTTGGCAGGGCCCCGGTGACCTGCAGATGGACATGGGGACAGTTGGGGCTGGGGGGAGCTCCAGAGGCTGGACCTGTGTAGCAAAGGGATGGCATTTCTTCTGGGGAAGCCAGAGCTGTGCCTCATTCCTGCGCTCCTGTGTTCCTGCACGAGCCAGCATGGCTCATCCATAAAATGGGGAGCGTGGGCTCAGGGTAGGGAGTCCTTCCTTTTTGTATTTTCATTCCCTCACTGCTGCCCCAGGCTGGCTTCCC
This sequence comes from Phoca vitulina, assembly GCF_004348235.1. Lineage (NCBI taxonomy): Eukaryota > Metazoa > Chordata > Mammalia > Carnivora > Phocidae > Phoca > Phoca vitulina. The sequence continues at coordinate 66,432,859 of NW_022589710.1, read as the reverse complement.
TCTGCCGTGGTGACCCCACTCAACCCCTCACCGTGGCCTGGCCTCAGAGCTCCCAGGGCACAACTTGGTTTATAACCTTGTCCCCAGAGCAGCATGATTAGCAAGGAAATCCTTTGCTGCTCATAATCTGTGTTTTCCACCCATGGGGATTTTCTACCCTATGCTTGTCGATGATACGAGCACAGAGAATTGGAAGCCTGGGACCTTCGGTGAGTTCCAGAACCTTTGTGGGCCTCTGTTTTCTCCTCTGCAAAGTGGGAGACTATTACCAGTCTTTGGGTTGAGGGAGGGAAGCGGGGACTGTCTCCCACACGCCAGTCCTCCTCCTCCCAGCTGGAGCATTCGGTGCTGGGTATGCTTAGGAACAATAATAGACCTGGGTGAAGCCTGACCTTGCACCTGCTGTGTGAGTGGGCAGCTTACTAAACCTATAAGCCTCGGTTTCTGCACCTGTCCCGAGGATAACAACACCCCGGTCCTAGACCTGGGCCTCCAGGGATAGGCTCGGTGACCCTCTACTGTCACCTGGACCCCTTGCAGATTTGCCTCCTCCGGGTGGGGATGGGGGATCCCCTGTCACATGTTTGCGAGGACAGCCTTGTGCCTGCCCTGTGTCAGAGCCAAGTGAGCCCTTGTCTAGCTGGACAGAGAAGGGAGACAGCATTTCAGCAGGAATAAGGCAGAAGCAGGTCTGCAAGTGGGTCTGACCACGGTTGCTGAGAGCCCAGGGTCTGTGCGGGGAGCTGGGGTGGCCCTGGGCCTGGATGCCTCCTGTGAACAGAAAGAACTGGAGTGTGGAGCCCAGAGGAGAAAAGCCTTGGGGCCAGGGAACTGCTGCGAGGCTGTCAGCCCAGGGGGTTGTGTCCAGCCCCTGGGGGTGGAGCCCTGGAGTGGCAGAGACCTTCCTTCAGGGGCCACCCAGAAGAGGGGTCCAGGAGGACTGTGTCGCCTCTGGAGACCAGCAGCAGCCCAGGGAGCTGGGGAAGGGCTTTCCTGCACCCACAGTGGTGGGACACCCCAGACAGCGCTGGGAAGGTGGTTGGGTGAGCCCAGGACAGGGCGAGTCAGGAGGCGACAGGGTGTGGCCGGGTTGTTGAGAGCTGGCCCTTCAAGCCGGAAGGGCCGCATCAGCACCCGTTTGTTGAGCGGTTACTCAGTCTGAATTGTGGGTGCCATGCACACAGTGATTCATGTGGCCTGGCTTGGGGAGTGGCCATTCAGGAGCATTCGTCCGTGGCTGTTGGGGTGTAGGCTGGGCTGGGGGCAGCAGGGGAGGAAGCTTGGAGTTCCCAGGTGGCCACGGTGATTGTGGCCACAGGAGAGAACCGTCTCTGCAGGTTCTCAGACCCGGCGGGGTGGCTCCAAAGCCATGCCCCCAGCCCCTGTTGGCCTCCTTCTCACTTCTGAGCTCAGGGGTCAGGCTGTCCGCTGTTGGGGGCTTGTGCTCTCTGGCCGTGGCCTCATTCCCGATCCTGCTGCCACTCTCTGTCCCCGCCTACAACCTGGGTGCCCGGTCCTGCTGCCACTCTCTGTCCCCGCCTACAACCTGGGTGCCCCGGATCCGTGCAGGGGTGACTCTGGGATTTCTGAGCTAGTAGGCAGTGCCGTCTCCCTGGAGCAGGATGACGAGGCGACCTAGGTGTCGTCCCCAGAGGTTTGGTGACAGGAACAAGCTTGCCTGTAAAGGGACGAGCTGCTCTTTTGATCCTGAAAAGTCAGGAATCCTAGCAAGCACCTAGAGCTTGTCACTGTCCCACATTGCCCTGCTACTGTCCCCTGCCCCCGCAGGGTTCTTGGGCAGGTTTGGAGCTGGGCCACCCGGTGGTGGATGTCTGCTCTTGAACGAGTCACTGTAATGGTCTCCAGCTCTCCAGGGAGCAGGGCAGCAAGCTCAGGAGCTTTATTGATTCGCCTGTAAGTGTTCTTGGGCTCACCTGGTGTATGATGTTTAAACAGAGGCGTATTCATTAAGTGGGGAGCAGGGGAAAGGGAGGAGACGTTGCTATGTAAAGGTTTGAAGGTGGACCACTAACAGAGAACTCTGGGTCCCCTAGGGAAAGCCCATCAGAAAAAGGTCACAGCTGGAACTGCCTACAGCCTGAAGAAAAAGCCCAACCCAGGGACTTGGGGGGTGGGGTGCAGGTGCAGTGGGAGGGGCTTCACAGATCCCACCTGCCCGGCCTGTCCACGACCCAACCCCCGGTCCTGCGTTCCCCACTGAACCAGATGTGCCTGAGCTCCAGCTGTTCTTTCTGCCGGGCCTGGCCTCCTCCCGGGTCTGTTCTGCTTGCACAAACCTGCTGCACCTCTGAGGCTCATCTCAGCTCCTGTTAGCACCCCCTCCTAGCTGAGCTCCAAGCACCCCGAAGAGGTTGAAAGCCAAAGCAGGGCAGTTGTGGGAGTGAAAGGGGTATGACGAATAATCAAGCCAGGTCAAGAGGTCCACCTGGGCGTGTGTAGCCAGGGAGGTTCCAGGGTCTCGGGGACTGGAGCTCCTGGCCCCACCCCCACCCCCACGACCTAGTGTGACTTGCCTCACCGCTCTGAGCCTTTTCCCCAGCAAAGCTGGGATCCCAGTGGGGCCCAGCAGGACTTTTCCCTGCTGTGGGAGCCAGGAAGCTGGTAGCACCATGCCAGGCACGTTTGGTGCCTGTCAAAAGACATTTCTGGAACCTGCTCCTCTGTGCCGAGGCTGTGAATCAAGAGGACCAGGGCCCCGGGCACACAAGCTCAGAGACAGATGATGGACTGAGGGCCCCTGGCCCAGTGGCCAGGGAGGGCTCCAGCTCCCGTGTGGCCGAGCCCGGGGGCGGGCCCCCTTCCCTTCCAGCTCTCGCCAGTGCCTTAGGACTCTGGGCAGTTTGCTCAGGGGTTTCCGGCTTTCCCAGGCACGGCATTTCCTCCACCCCGAGATACCATCAGCCACAGATGCCCTGTGTACTTAACAACAGCTCCTGCTGGGAGGGGAAGACCCTACGGTAAACGCACGCATGGAGTCTGAGCGGCACCCCACATTGTAACTGAAGGGAAGATGCTCATCTTTGAATGCAGGAAATAACAAATGGCAAAGGACAAAGGCCTCTGGTTGATGGGGATGCCAGAAAGAAGGAAAACAGACCCTCGTTTACTCCCAGGGCCCCCGGGGTTATCTGCTGGCCCTGACGCTGGCCTCGTCAGCTGATGTGCTCCCCACATCTGGGTTTTGGGGGCCTGGCGATGTTCTGTGCTTTGGACAACACAGGCGGAACCAGTGGCTTCAGCCCACTCCCGGACCGCACTGTGTGCAAGCGCCTTCCTCTCTCCAGGCCCTCATGTTCTCGTCCGTAAGATGGGGGGCTTGGGGAGGCTGTGCCGAGGCTCCCAGAGACCCTAGCTTTCTCTGGCCCCTTGACTCAGAGTTCCTACGATGCATAGAGCCACAAGGAAAGAGCCTCCCGCCCTGCCCTCCTGCTTCTTTTCAGTCATCGGTCATATTTATGGTTTTGTGTCTTGCCCGGTGGTTGGTCCTCAGCTTGGGGCAGGTCTCCCAGTTGAGCTTCTGGGGTGATGGAGGTGACCTGTCCAGCGCTGGCTGAGGCTCCTGCCTGGCCAGCCTGTCCTCGTGAGGGGCTGATGGAATTACCTAGCTCTGCCATTTGATCTGCTCTTACGGGACTAGGTAACGGGTTTGGCACTTGGAGAGGATGTGGGGTTCCGGTGCCCTGGTGTGGGGTCTGCCCGGGACAGAGCCGCCTGTCTTGGACTTGAGGTTCCTCTGTGTGCAGTCCTGTCTCTGCCTGGTTCATAAGCTTCTCAGGGCAGTCTTCCTGGCATGCACGAGGTGCTTGGTGTACATCGGGGAGAGGAACGGGGAGGTGGGAGGCACTGCACGAGGTGCTCCCTCTTGTCGCTTTAAACCCGACAGTGGTCAACCCACTTTGGCCACCTGACCCGTCCCCCTGCCTTTTTCCCCATTTGCTCCATTTGGTGCCAAATGGCCTGCAGTTCCTTTAGAAAAAAGAAATCAAACCTCCCCGCTGAGGGTGGGGGCTTGGCTATTCCCCCTTGCCTGTTTCCCTTAACAATAACTACGAAGTACACGCTTGGTTTTTTTTACCAGTGGTTCCTAACCACGGCTGCATATTAGGTATCGCTCGGGGAACTTTAAACAATGCCGGTGCCTGGATGGGCCCCCAGGGATGGGCCCAATTGGTTCTGGAGGCTTCGGTGGTTTTAGAAACTCCCCAGGGGTTCTGCTGGGCAGCCAGAGCCTCGGTGGGAAGCTCGGGAGAAAAAGGAGAAAAGCCACTGGGCCTGCTGTGGTCGCCCAAGCTTAAGATGACCCGTCAGCAGGTGGGCGGGAGGCGGATGCCGCCCCACGCTGGGGCATCTGGGGCATCGCAGAGCCCGGCCGGTGGGCTGGGGGGAGGCTGAGGCTGGTGTCAGAAAGAGAGAAGGGGGCCTGTTTGTGTTTCCCCTTGCTCACCTTTGCTGCGTGGGCGCCCAGGTGGGCTGCCTGGCAGGTGTGGAAAGCAGGGTTTGAGCCCGGCCCTGGCCCCCCCCCCCGCCCCACCCGGCTTGCTCCCCACCTCCACACCCTGGCCGCTGTCAGACTGCCAGGCGCTGCCTTCCCCACCCCCTCGGCGGGGTGCTGGCCCGCCCCAGACGGGGTGGGAGCCTTTTCAGGCTGCATTCCAGGGGACAGATGCAGGCAAGGCCGGTGGCACCGAGACGGCAGCTACCGAGAAGAGTCGACCCATTTCCAAAAATAGCCCATCCACTGTCAGGGGAAGCGTCTCTTTGTCTCCCCAAATCAGTCTTTCCGTCTCCTGTCTCCCGTCTCCCGGCTTGTAAGGCAGTAAGGAGGCAAGCGCTTGTCTTGGAATCAGAGGCTCCCGGAGCACCCGCCCCCCGCCCCCCACAAGGACGCGATTGTGTGCGGGGCCTGAATGTGCCCGCCTGTCCCCGAGCGAGCGCGGCACCGGGGCACCGGCTCCTCTGTGTAAGGAGCCCGCTCTGGGAGTGGCCCTTTGTGGTGGGTTCCGGGCTCTCAGAAGGCTCCATTTCCCTGCTGCCCAATGTCCCTCCGAGCTGGTGGGACAATGGGAAGCTCCTGGCCTGCCCTTTCTCCTTTTTGTGTTTTCCATGTTTTCTGGAATGCACACGCCCCACTTTTATACCTGGACGGAAAATGAAGCAGCGAGTTTCTCCCTCTCTTAGCGCCTTCTGTCCTGGCGGGCCCCACTCCCTCCTTTCCCAAGCCCTCCTGTGGGACCTCCCTGCACCATTGTCTCCTTCCTCTTGTGCTCCTTCCCCTGCAAACAGGCTCATGTTTCCTCGTCCAAAGCAGTAAACAAAACCCTCTCCCTTCTGTCCTCCTGCCCCCCCATCCCCAGGCCAGCCTGCCTCCTTCCCACCCGTTGCTTCTTGCTGCTGGGCAGGTCTGGCCTGGGAAAGGTCCAGCGGCCTCTTGTCCTGACCTCTGGGTGGTGTTTGATGCTCACTCTGGGCCCGTCTTCTAGAACAGGGCGGTGTGTGTGCTGGTTACTTCTGTCTTCTCTGATAGGAGCTTCTGGCTCTCTCTCGGGCCCCTCCTGCCCTGTGCTGAGCCCCCAGTCTCTCCCTCTTGTTGTTGCTAACCTTGAGCCCAGGCTTCCAGCGGCCTACTAGTCACCATCCTATCAACTCTGTTCTTTGAATTTGGGTCCCTTCCTCTCTCACCTGTGTGCCCACGCCCTCTGCCTCACTGGAGACCACTCTGCTTCGAGGTTTCCCGGCTTGAGCCGTCCACGAGCCACAAGTAGCTGCTTCAATTCCATTTATTTAAGATCAAGTAACATGGAAAGTTTCAGTTTCTGAGTCACACTGGCCCCTTGCAAGTGCTCTGCACCTGTTGACAAGGCACAGAGTATTTCCGTCGTTCCAGAGAGTTTTTGGGGCAGTGCTGGTTCAGATAACTCCTTGCTGGGTCGTGGGAGTTCACTTGTCCACGGAAGGAAGCTCTCATGCCTGAGCATGGGGTCAGGGGTTCCTGCGGTCCCCTTCCGTGGGCTTCAGGCACACAGCAGGGCCTTAGGGCTGATCTTTCCTCCCTCCCACCACCACCAAAATCTCACGCTTCCTTTGAGGCTTGGGTCAACCCCTGGAGGTGGATAGTCGTGGGATGTGTGACCGGTTGCTCTTGTCCACTCGGAAGCCTCGAGCCAGGCTCTTGGTGGTCGCCCTGCAGCCACAGATGCCACTTCTGCTGGTGGCCTTGGGGGGGGTCCACACGTATGCGCGGGAAACCCAAGCCCAGAGAGGTCACACGCCTCCGGGAGGCTCTCGAGGCCTCCCCTGCAGAGCCCAGCCACCAGCTCCTTATCCTCCAAAGGAGGCCAGGAGGCTTGCAGAATCAGAAAACAAAGAAAATGGGTTTTAAAACAGTAAAGTGGGATGGGCGGGGCAGGGGAATGGACACAGGCCAGCCACGCTCCCTCCTCTCCCTCTGCTCCAAGTGGGGAGCGTTCTGGACAGGCTGCACTCCTGCCCTGGCCTGGTTGTCACCAAATTTGAGCATGGCTCCCCTCCTGCCTTTTTTTTTTAATTTCAGATTTTATTTATTTATTTATTTAGAGAGTGTGAGCAGGTGGAGGGGCAGAGGGAGAGAGAGAATTTCATGCAGGCTCCCTGCCGAGCCTGGAGCCTAACGCGGTGCTCGATCTCATGACCCTGAGATCATGAGCTGAGCCGAAATCAAGAGTCAGGCGCTCACCCCACTGAGCGCCCCCAGGCGCCCCTCCCCTCCTGCCTTTTGAGCTGTCGATTCCCACGGCTGTGACCGTGGCAGGTAGCGGGCAGCCTCGCCACCAGGGCCTCTTGGGTTTACCTGAGCTTCCCGTGCCCAGCCGTGGGCCGTTCCTGCAGTCAGTGCCTGGCAGGGAGTGCCACACCTGGGCTCTGTGCATGTGGCCCCGTGGCTCGCTGTGCCTCGTTGTGTCCCAGCCCCTGGGGCTGCTGGTGTGTGTGTGTGTTTGGGGGGGTGGTCAGGGGGATATCGGTGAGATCACAGTGGGATGGAGCTTTCTCCCTTGTCCCCTGCGAGAGCCTGGGAAGAGGGGCCGATGTTCTGGCTTCAATGACCTTGGGTGTTGGGAGGGTCTGAGGAGAGCCCCCATTAAACCGTCTTATTCTGGTAATGCAGACAGTGTTGATGGTGGTGGGAGTTATGGTGGGTGAAGGATCCTTGATGTCATGCCCTGGAGGTTCCCCCTACAGCCTGGGTTGGGGGGCATTCTCCTCCTGCTGCTTCCTTCCCTCACCCTGAGGGCATTTCCTGTGAGCCCGCCTCTGCCGCCCATGCTCAGAATTCCTCCTGCTGACCAGGGGCAGAGGGCAGCTCCCTGAGTGTGGTCAGGATGCCCTGGGGATGCTCCCTGCCCTCCCGCCTCCAGGTCCCCACCCGGAGGGTGGTCTGAGCCTGGTGCTGCTTTCATCCTGCCTTTCCCCCTGCAGAGTCCCTAATCCCCTTCTGCGGAGTTAAGACCTTGTTCCTGTGACTGCCAGCCTGGCTCTGGGCAACGTGATCCGCTCCCAAGTGTGTGGTGCTGACATGCTGTGGGAAATGCTGATGAAAAAACCCCTTGTTTTTGGGGCAATCCGAAGTCTGAGCATGAGGGAGGGCAGAGAGCAGAGTAGCCAGCCCCCCCCCCCCCCCCCCCCCCCGCTCTGCCTTCCTGTCCTCCAACTCTTGGGCACAAGCGGGGGCACTGGAACGTCCTGGCCTGGGGCTTTATGTTAGGAGGGAGATACCTGGGTCAGCTCAGTGCGTCTTCTGGCCCCTCAGCAGTCCCCACTGCCTTCAGGGTCACTTTGCCCTCCCCTCTGTGCTGACCTGTCAGTGGTGCATTCTCCAGCTTCTGTGACAGGGTTCAGGAAACCCCTGGGCCCCTAAGATGACTGTGGACTCATGCATCACCCTCTAGCTTTCATCGGGGCTTCAGAGTGCTCCATGGCCCAGGAAAGACCAGTAGCCACAGTAGGAGGGTTAGTGAGGTTCCTCCCGGAAGCCTTTCCTCCTCACCTGCTCATGGTCAGGAAACCCCTCAGGACACTGAGGCAGAGGGTGAGCGACACAGGTCTTCTTCCCTCAGCTCAACGGGCATCCCGGACACCGACAGTCTTGGCTGGTGCCTGTCATCTGGCAGGTTTGGACAACGAGCTCTGTCCCCTCCCCTGGCCACCGTCCGTCTTTAGAGGGCCCACCACTTTTGCGCCCCTTCCCCGAAGTGGTTTGTGTTTCTGTGAGGGTTTGAGGGTTGTGCCGATGTCTTTATGTAAACCTTCGCTTCCTGGACTTTTCTCTCCTTGTTTCCTTTCTGCCTTGATTCCTACGCCATTTTCCCAGAGCCTCAGTTTACCCATCTGTGAGATGAGGCCATTGGACTGGGTCCTTGGAGACTCAGAGACCCTGGAAGGATTTGGTGAAGTTCTAGATGCCTGGGCCGTCCCTTGGCATCAGCCTCGTCCATGAGGCTGCTCCCAGCCTGGCCCCTTCCCATGAGGCCAAACCAGTATCACTTGGGTTGTGTTTTTTTTTTTTTTTTCCTTTTCTCCCTCCCCCCCCAAACACCTGCTGCTCTGGAGCTTTCAGGCCCCATAGTGGCCCAGTTTCTAACCTCGGGCCCTCACCGTGCAAGTGCTTGGCCGGGTGGGGGAATGATCTGACCCAGAATCAGGAGGCGGCAGCCAGGAGGGATCATTTGCCACCCTCCCCGCAGCCCACCCACCAAGGCTTCTCTTTCCCAGACCATCCCCCATAGGTCTCACGTGCCCTGTCCCCGAGGCTGCCGGGTACAGCAGTCATTGCCCGCAGGGGCAGAATAAAAATGGGAAAGTCTTCTAATTTTCTTCTTTTCATTTGTAACCTTGATCCCTCCTCCCTACTCCTACAGACCAGGCCTCTGGTGACTTTTGAATCGTCCTGCGGGCTCCCTTTTCTCTGGCTAAATATACCTGCGTTGGTGTCTTGTTTGCCTTAATGAAAATGGCAGGCTTGGGAGCATCCAAGGGAGGCCCAGGAGTGAGGAGGAGGTGATTTGGGCTCCGGACTGACCCAGCCAAGGATGTTTGACTTTGAAAGGTGCTAATTTACTCCCATGCTGGCTGGTGTTTTCTGTATCCTGGGTACTGGCAGGGTGGGTGGGCTGGCTCTGGGGGGAGGAAGGAGTCTGTATCCATCTGAGATGCCTGTCTCCTCAGCCTTATCTCCATTTGCCCCTTGGTGGTTTGCTGATTGTCAGCTGGAAGCAGCAGGAGGGAGGGTCCCTATGGGCGAATGCAGCTAGGAAGCCTGGGTGGCCTCGGGGTGTATAGGGAGGCTTCAGGTGAAGGGTGGCCAGGGGAGCGGGGAGGGCCGAGGGGAGATGGAAGGGGTGCTGGACTGGGCTTGCTGGGTTCTCCCTGCAGATGAGGAAGCCGAGGCTCGCCACGAGTGAGATGGGGCCTTGCTTATTTGTGTGGCAGACATTTCTGAGTCAGCCTAAGGTGTGGGACTCCAGGCTGGAGTCACCGCCTGCTGCCATGTCCTTCTGCACCTGGGAATGAGCTTTCGGGGGAGGTGGGATCAGCCCACCACACTGGCAGGGAATGGGGATGGGCAGGGAGATCCTCAGGCCACACAGAGGGGTAGTCCTGGTACAGGTGCACTTGCTCGGCCAAGACCAGCTCCCACCAAGCAAGGTGCACTCCGGCCAGTGGCTCCCCACCGCGCCAGGCCCACACCTGGTCCAGTCTGGCTGGGGAGACCCTTAAGGCAGTGGTGAGTGGCAGTGTGATTTGTTGAGGCACATGGAGGGGATGGGCCCTCCCTTCCTCCCTGGCTAGATCTACTTTGTTACCTGTGAAGCAGACCCTTAGGTTAGGGACCCCTAAGGGCCACCTCACAGGGTCAGAATAAATCCAGTTGGTTTTTCTAATACGTAAGGAAACAAACACAGTCTCCATCGGAGGCCTTGGATGGGACTTAGTTCTGACCATTAACATCATGCACTGAAGCTGTTTTTGGTCATGATTTGTAAGGATGAGGGGGAAGAAGGTCTTGGAAGGGAGTGACCCACCGTAGTAGGGCAATAACATACCCCAGTGCCCTTCACTCCCGTTCCTAGATCGTATCCTTCTGATCCCGCCGGTTGCATGAAGCCTCCAGCAGGCCTGAGGTCCACATCTTGCTGTGTTTGGCCAAGTCCGATTGGCCAGCGGGTCCCAGGGGAGGTGATGGTTTGGTAACCTGGCCAGCTCCTGAGCAGGTCCCGAGGAAGGGTCCTCACGCCTGAGCTCTGGTTGTGGGTCGACCGCTGCGATCCTAGACAAGGCAAACCCCCGTGCCTCAGCTCCCCGCTTCTGTTAGGTGGGGTGACCCGTCTGTTGCGTCCACGGGCAGTTGAGGATGGCCCCCGAGGCCTGCAGACCTGTAGCCACAGCAGGTAACAGGGACTCGGTGCCTTCCACACATTCACTCACTTAATCCCCATGAAGCCAGGGCACTGAGGTTTCTCCGTGTGACCAAAAGAGGAAACTGAGGTGCAGCGGGCTGAAGCGGCCTGGGGTCCAGTGCAGAAAGGGGCAGAGCTGGGATTGGACCCATTCCCCACCACGACCCCGTACTGCCTCTTGGTGTGGAAGTGGCATTGTCCCGGCCATAACTTTCCTTCTTCCCAAACTACGACCCATTTATTATAGAGAACTTAGAAAAACAGTCACCTTGGACCCCAGCCCGCAGGCGGCCTCTGCGAACCACGTAGCTGTGGCCGGTGGGGAGAGAATCAGTAATTGATGTGTTTCCTCACTTTCCCCCGGAGGACGGGCTGTTGAAATGTGCGTGTTAAGGAGATGATCGGGGACATTGTCGTTTCTGGTGCCGCTTTTCTCCTCTCCATGGGCAGGGGGGCAGTTGCGTGGACTTGGAAGTTGAGTACCCGCGAACACTCAGTGTGGAATTTCTTGGGTCCAGAGCTGCGCAGGATTTCCTCTTGCCACATGACAGATTTCTCCTGGCGCGTCACGCATCCCAGGTGTTGTCTCTGCCTTCGGTTTGTTCTGAGATGCACAGCGCTGCTGATTGATCCGGGGATCCCCTGACAGGGGCTCCTTGAGGTGAGAATGTCTGCTGATGTGGGAACCCCACCGGGGGTGGGAGGGAGGATGAGGATGTTCGCAGGCTCCAGGCATCTCTGCCGACCAACATCTGCCCGGCTGGGTGCAGAGGGTGGGGGGAGGGCTCCTGCAGCGGCTCACTCACCTGCTCCTTCCACCCTGCAGGCTCCAACCCTCCCGCCCCCACCCCGTGATTTATCACTGGTGGAGAGGCAGAGTATCCTTCTCCCCATTGCTCATTGTGGAGAGCTTGGAAGACACTGGGAGTCTGAAAATTGAAATTTAAAAATCGTCTGTGATCCTCCACTCTGGAGAGAACTGATGTTAGCATTTTGCTCTGTTCCTAGATCAGGAAACGCTGGGGCCAAAGGGAGCTCTATACACATCTTTCTTTAGCTTTTTATTTTGAAATCATTACAGCCTCTCAAGAAGTTGCAGAGTGGTAGAGAGGGCTCCCGTGTACCTTTCACCCCGCATTCCCCAGTGGTGACATCTTAGTGTGTGATCGAACCAGGACCGTGACATCGGTACAATACGATGACTAGATACAGATCTTAGATGGCACTGAGTTTTCCCTGCGTGTAGAGTGTATAGAGTTGTATGAGATTTTATCACATGTATAGAGTTGTCTTGCTCTTTTAAAAATAAACTTCACTCTTTGGAACTATTTTTAGATTTACAGACTCATTGAGAAGATAGATGGAGTTCCATAAAGCCTGCACGCAGTCTCCCCACTGGGAACTTCCTGCAGAGCTTTGCACCTTTGTTGCAATGAATGAACTCATATTGATACATTAGTATTAATGGGAATCCATGTTTCGTTCAGGTTTCCTTAGCTTTTATGTAATGTCCTTCTTTTCAGCATCTGATCCAAGACACGCTTTTTATTTTTTATTTTTTTTTAAAGGTTTTATTTCTTTGAGACAGAGAGAGAGTAAGTAGGGGGAGGGGCAGAGGGAGAGGGAGAAGCGGACTCCCCTGAGCAGGGAGCCCACTGCAGGGCTGGAGCCCAGGACCCTGGGGTCATGACCTGAGCCCAAGGCAGACACTTCACCAACTGAACCACCCAGGTGCCCCCAAGACACACTTTTTAAAAAACAGTTCACCACGTAATATCCCTGCAGTTGGTAATCTCACCTTTTTTTCATGAGATGTTGAGAATATCTTATTGCATCAGTGACTGTTCTTTGAACACGTCTTTGCTTGCTCCTTCCATCGCGTGCACAAACCTCCCCACCAGGGGAGTGTCCCAAGGGGGGCCGTGCTGCATCTTGGCTTCTTTGGTCATGATAGCCAGTCCTGACAGGGCGGTCCTAGGGGCAGGTCTGGCACAGCCTTCCATGTGAGGAGGGGACAGCTTTGGAGGCACACAAGCCTCCCCCAGTGGCCCTCCGGTCGCCCTCCTCGAGGGGCATCGCCTGGGACAGCTGAACCTGTGTGAACGCAGGGCACGCGTCTGTGACAGACTGAATCAGGTCACGCAGAGTGTGGCGCAGAGTGTGGCAGTGGGGTGGGGTGGGGTGAAGAGGTTAGTGCACAGCTCTGCCCGCACCGACCCCGTGATCTTGGGTGAGACCCATCACCTCCGCGAGCCTCAGTTTCCCCTGGGGAAGCCGGGCGCACTCAGATGTCCTTCACAGCCTATGGAGAGAAGCAAATGATGGTTTGTCTGCCAAGTGCAGTGACTTGCCGAGACGGAGTAACAGCACCACAGATTTTAAGACTTGGAGACTGAGCCGCCTCTTCTCTGACCCGCTCCTTGTAGCACCACGCAGCCCAGAGATTGCTTGGTTTAGAAAAGCGACTCCAATCTGGGGCCATTTCCAAGGGGTCGTTAACCCCACCCCTTTGTGGCCTTTCAGGGCCAGGCCGTGAACAGCAGGTCCCGCCGACAGGATGTTTCTCTGCAAGCCCATTGAGAAATCCCTCTGGAAATCCTCCTTTGGCTCTGGTGCAGGCAGGCGAGAGAATTGAACACAATGGGGACCACGAAACAAAAGGCACAATTGTTGGGGCCGTCTGGGCAGGGTCAGTGGATGCCCTGGGCTAGGGCAGGCAGACCCACTGGGCAGGTTGTTGGATTTCTGCCCACCAGTGGCGTGGCCACGAACGTGCTCTGAAGGAGGGGAAGACCAGATTGAGGCCAGACCCCGGGGCCGAGGTGCCATGCCCCGTCCTGCCTGGCAGCACCCTCCTGTGACATGGGACTTGGCGTGTAACTTCTGGGGCCCTGTCCTTTGCAGGCGGGGTCCAGACCCGCTTGGTATGGCATAATGGGTGGCCTGCTCACAGGGCTCGGTGCACCCCACCTTGCCCAGGTCTTCACTCTGCTGAGCATGGTGGTATATGTGGACCTGTGCAGTGTGACTCTGGGTCTTTTGGTTGTTGGGCTCACTTGCCTCTCCTGTCCATCTTGGTGCTGGGGTTTCACCCTCCCATGCCCACCCTTTGCTCCAGGTTCCTGGAGCCAGCCTCTCAGCTGGCCTCCCTACCTCCAGGATTGTCCCATCCAGCCCTCACTCTGCCCTTCTGGAATATTCTTCTTGAAACATAGCCCCTGCCCTGCCCCCAACCCTGCAGGGACCCTCTGCTCAGCATCGAGTTCAGGCTCCTGGGAGGCACTCTGGCCTCTGACCTGGACTCCTTTTCCACACCCTCTCCCATCTCTTCCTGAAGCTTCTGGGACCCCAGGCCAGTAGCAGTCCCTGAATACCGTCCAGGCATTTCCATACCCTGGGCTTGGCCTCGCCCTGGCTGTCTTCTTCCCGACCTCCAGTTCCCTCCCCCTTCCTTGCTGCTCTCCCCTCCCCTGGAAAATCCTGCTTGTTTTCAGCTCTGGCTGAAATGCCATCCCGCCTTTCACATTTCCCCTCCCCCAGTGTCCAAACGGTCCCTCTTGCCTTCACCCTCCCTGCTCAGTATAGATCTCTGAGATGTATTTCACTCTGTCTGGGCTGTAACCGTCTCAACACGGGCCTCTGCCGCAGATTCCTGGGTCAGTGCTGGTCCGGCACCCGGTGGCCGTTCACTTCCCCGGGGACCGAGCGGGCCGGGCCTGCTGCTTCCCGACCCAGTGGCTCTGGCCACCTGGATGGCGGAGTTCCTGGAAGCGTGGCTCTCCAGTGGTGGCCCCCGGAATGTGAGGCTGAGAGATGAGGGGCAGGAGTGGGCCCACCCCAGTGACTCGCCCCAGATGCACAGGGGGTCAGGCCTCAGGCCACTTCGGGGCAGACAGCCTGACAGCCCTCTGTGCCTTCGTCAGTCAGATGAAGATGGTGATGTCAGGAGAGGTGGTGGTAGGTGGAGGCTGGTGTGTGAGCCTCTCCCCAGCTGCCCTGTACTCACGGCCCCTCAGTGGGGTCGGGGGGGGGGCAGGGCCCGAGAGTCACCCGGGAGTCAAACTCTGTCCCACCCTGGCCTGCCTTCAGTGATCCCAAACCCACATCCTTGCCTTTTGGGCCGACGCCATCCTGTGTTTCTTGCCTGGGCTGTTTGGGGCTAGGTTCTGGGCAGGCTCAGAGGATACGGGGGGTGGTTTGCTGCCCCTGGGTGTCAGGAAGACTTCATGGGTGCCCTGTGGGTCCTGTGGGGTGAGCTGGCAGGAGCCTGGGGTTGGGGGCCTGTCCCAAGCCCCGGTTCTCCTCAACTGTGGAGTCAGCTGCCAGCTTGTCAGATGAATCGAGCTGCCAACAATGACCCAGGAAGCCGAGGTGAGGGGTGCGTGTCCTCTCTCAGTGTTCTTTTTTTTTTTTTTTTCACGTATTTTGACAGAGAGAGACACAGCGAGAGAGGGAACACAAACAGGGGGAGTGGGAGAGGGAGAAGCAGACTCCCCGCTGAGCAGGGAGCCGGATGCGGGGCTCGATCCCAGGACCCTGGGATCATGACCTGAGCCGAAGGCAGACGCTTAACGACTGAGCCACCCAGGCACCCTCTCTCTCAGTGTTCTTGACCAGGCTCCCCGAGAACAAGGCCCCGGCTTCTCTCTGGCCTGCCCTGTGCCCAGTGCCCGGCATGGGGCAGGAATGAGGAACGGGTCCCTGGGTTGGAGGGGAGCTGAGGAGGTTGGCTTGGGGAAGGCGAGGGGTGGGGCAGGGTGTGTGTGTGTGTGTGTGTGTGTGTGTGTGTGTGTGTGAGAGAGAGAGAGAGAGAGAGAGAGAGAGAGAGAGGGACTGTGTGAGTGTGAGTGTCTGCATGAGTGTGTGTGTGCACGAGTGTGAGCGCGTCTCTGTGAGTGTATGTATTAGTGTGTCTGCACGAGTGAGTGTGTCCACAGGAGTGTGCATGCAGGTCTGCATGTGAGAGCGTGTCTGCGTGAGTGTGTAACGTGTGTGTCCGCATGAGCATGTGGGGGGGGTGTCTCCGCAGCCTGTGCCCACTCCCTTTGGCCCCATTCCCTGGCTCAGAAGCCTCCCCTCCCACAGCTTCTATTTTTGCTTTGCCCTTCAGTGGCCGGCTCACCACCGCTGGGCCGCTAGTGCGGTGTGGCATTTGGCACGTGTAATTGGGAGAGAGGACAATTTCATTTCTTTTCATATTAACACTGCTTCCCTCAGCTCCTCCCCAGAGCAGAGCTGACTTCCCTAAGCTCTTTCCCTGCTGGATGGTATGACTGCACCCCTGGAAGGTTCTAGGTGACATGTGGTGTTCACGGCACCCCCTCTGTCCAGAGTTCCCACCGAGTGCGTGGAGGGCGACCCCCTGCCCAGTGCCCAGGCAGGTGTTCGGAGCGGCACCGAGAACATGCAGCCCCTTCCTCCCTTGTGCTTACAAAGCCTCATTGCAGGTGAGGAAACTGAGGCACAGAGCGTGGAGGGAGCTGCTCAGGTCATGCCTAGGGAGCCCTGAGGGGCCCCTGGGTTCCAGCATGTGTGTTTCCCCCGTGAGATGGTGCCCGGGGCGATGCCGGGCCAACGAGATGGAGACACGGAGGGTGTGGGTGCCCACTGTGGTGGGCAGCATCCTTGCCACGGTGTCCCTGGGGCACAAGTCTGGACCCCTTGGCCAGTGGAGGAGGAGGTGCCCTGGGGGTGCGCGGGGGAGGCCAGGGGGACCTGCTCGTCAGGCAGGTGGGCTCAGGGATGCTCAGGCAGTGCTGTGCAGATCGGGGATGCACATCTGCACCCAGTAGGTTCACAAATGGTGGTGGTGTTGTGTATTATGTTTATTGAGTGCCCTGCGCAGGAGTGACCGGCAAGATGCAGACTTGAAACCACGTAGGAGACAGGCTGGGAGTGTTGTTTCTGGGGAGGTTGGATCCGGCCCAGCTGGGTGCAGGTGCAGCTGCTTCCCCGGCCAATGTCTTCCTCTGACACGTGAGGCCTCCAGCCGCAGGGCTGATTGGGGCGTGGAGTCCCTGGGGTGTCTGGTCCTTGGTGCCCCCTCTGCGCCCAGGTGGCCCGGGTAGGGTGGGAGAGCGCGTCTGTGGGTGTGGGTAGGTGCTCTGATGAAGGCATCTGGGGTGGTGGGGTGGGGAAGGGGCATGGAAAGAGTTGCTGACTTGCTATGTTACCTTGGGCATGTGGCCTACCCTCTCTGAGTCCTGATTTCCTGCAGAGTGACTGACAGGGTCGCCACCCCTGAGGCCCCAGGTGGAGGCCATGCAAATAAATGTTTGGTGCTTTCCAGGCAGCCCTCATCAGAACCTCATTGGGATGGGTGGGAATGGGTGTGGGGTGAATAGGAGGCTCTGGGGTGAATGGGAGGCTCGGTAACCTTCGCGCCCCACCTGTCTTAGCATCCCATGTGGATGTGGACTTGGCTTCCTTTTAATACTCCTGGATCTCACAGGTTCTTGGGGGTGAGGCTGTCGGGCCAGAGAGGCAGGTCCCACAGGGGAGGTTTGTGGCATGTGTGTGGGTGACACCATCCTGTCCCAGGGACCGAGCGTTACCAGGCAGAGGTGGGGTGAGCCTCCTGGGGGCTCCTTCTCCTGGGCCAGTTTGGTCCTGTTCAGAGCAGGAAGGGATGCCATGTGCTGTCTGGCCGGCTCACCTGACTTGCAGTGACCCTGGGACCATGTTTTCTGTCTTGGGGCTGCTGGCCCTGGGTTTCAGATGTGCTCAGTGGGGAAGCAGGTGGGTCTGCCGCTTTGCTGTCCAATTTAAGGAGCAAAAAGCCTGCCGTACAAACGTTTGTGAATGATTTCCTCTAATGTTGCCAGCCTGCATGTTTGCAGTGCTTTGAGCTCTCCTGAGTGATTACTAGGTGCTGGGGCCTGCCGAGCCCTACACGGTGGGCACCCCCATGACGGAAAGGAGCGGCTGGGGCCTGGCATGCCGAACAGTGGGGCCTGGATAGCAGAGGGGCCCAGGATCTGTGCTCCTGAGTCACGGGGCCTCCGTGTCTCCCGAGGTCATTGCCACTCCCCTGGCACAGGCTTGGCCGACTAATGCCCGCTGAGCATCCTAATCCCTGAGTGCTGGCCATGGGTCAGGAAGCGGGCCCCACCCCACAGCTCCTGAGTCAGGGAACTTGGGCAGAACAGGCCGGATCCTGGGGTGGTGCCAGTTAAACAGGAAGGAGGAGGCACTGACCGTCCCTGCAGAGGCTGGGACCTGGCCCCATTCCGGGTGAGATCCGAAGGGCCACCCTCTGGCTGCAGTCCCCACCCTCCAGGAAGCCTTTCCTCCCTGTTGTTAGTTGAAGCCATTTGCTAAGTGCCCTTGGCAGGCGCCTACTTCTCGGGGGGCTCCGGGGGTAAAAATGGGATGACCCACAGGATGGCCAGCGCCCCACTGAGCGGCTCCCATGGCCCGTCCCTGGGGGAGGACCTGACCTGTGATCCCGTTACCCTCCGGATTCACCTGCCACAGACCCTCCATTGGTCCTGCTTTGCAGAAGTGGGAGTGGGAACGGGCTTAGGAATGAGCCCAGGTCGCAGAGCTGGGAGTGGTAGGGCCAGCAGGCCGACTGAGCCCTGTCTGTCAGCTGGTACAGTCCTTGGGGCATGCATGAGGACTAACCAGATCACTTCATGTGGACGAGGCCCCCACCCTGAGCTTGGCACACCGGTTGCCTCCTTTCCTGGCTCTCATCTCCTTGTATTCCCTGCAATCCCGCTCACCTCCCTCATGCTCTACAAGTGAGCCCCCCGGGGCTCCTTCAGCTTCGTCTCCCCACTGCCCTGGCTCTGGATCGAGCTTTGCAGGGTTCTTTGTGTCTCGGCCTGGGACGGGGGCAGGGAGAGCATGCCAGGTGTGCGTCAGGTCCTGGTGGGGAGAAAACGAGCCGGGGGGTGGGATGCTGCCCAGCCAGCATCTCTGCCTCCCCGGTCCAGGCAGGATTCCCACCAAGAGCTGCCTGTTTCTACGGCCGAGCACACAGAGAAGCACATTCACTTCATCGAGCAGCCCAGGGGCAGGGCCCCCTAGTCCTCTGCGGCGGCCGCAGGGTGGTGAGAAGTCAGAGAGCACGGCCGGGGCCGGGAAGACAGAGCAGGGTTTCACTGAGAATTTAACCCTTGCACAAAGCCGGCAGCCAGGGGTGCCCTTTTTCAGTGAGGCTATCCGGTCAAGATCTGGGGTTCCACGTGACAACTCCTACGTGTGGTCATCCCCCTCTGTCCTTCAGGTTCCAGGATGAGTGAGGAGCCTAATTCCAGCAAGGCAGGATCTGGGCGACACCCTGGGGCAGCCCCTCAGTGCAGAGCCGCTGCAGAGAGCTTGTGGCAGCCTGGGATATTCTGCAGGTCAGGTCCGAGGCAGGCATTCGCATTTCCAGAAGTCTGAGGCTCAGAGACACAGGGGTCCTGCACCCTTCCGTGGGGGAGGCCCAGGGGCTGCTGAGGGTCTTGGGTGGGGCTGTGGTGAGGGGTGCATTCGGGGGGCGGTGAGTGTAAGAACCGAGCTCCCCCAGGAGGCTGCCATTGCCCCCCGCCCCGAGCAGCCAGGCCACGCGGCCTCATCCCTGGCCACCTGCTGCCAGCCAGGCCCTGCGTAGCCCTTTCCTCTGTGGGGAAACGGGCCCGGCTCTGGGGCGGGGCGACTGACCTTGAGGTGGTGGCCTCGGATGGTGCTGGCACATCCCCGGTGGTCTAGTGGTTAGGATTCGGTGCTGTCATCTGTGACAGCTGAGGGTCCTGCGCTTCTTTGTGGGGGACTCAGTGACCTTCAGTGGCACTCAAAACAAACTTCCCTAAGGTGGGGTCTTGGAAGCAGCACCCCCTTCTTAGTCTGTTTGGGCTACGGTGACAGAACAGCAGAGACCGGCAGGCTTATGAGGAACAGAAATGTACTGCTCACAGCTCTGGAGGCTGGGAGTCCAAGATCAAGGCTCCAGCATGGTTGACTTCCAGTGAGGGCCCGCTTCCCGCACCGGTGTCCACACGGTGGACGGGGCTGGGAGCAGTCTGGAGCCTCTTTTATAAGAGCGCGATCCCACTCATGGGGCTCCACCCTCCTGGCCTGAGCACCTCCCAGAGGCCCATCACCTCTGGGGGTCGGGATTTCAACATGAATTTTGTGGAAACACACACATTCAGACCATCGGGACGCCAGCCCACAAGCCAGGCAGAGGCCCGATCCTGGGCGCTCCCCCTCTTTATGGAGTCTTGGCCTCCCTCGCCTCCTCACCCTGCAGGGAGCCCCCAGGGCGTCCCGTCCTCTGCCCTTGTCTCTGCACCTCTGGCTGATGGTCGGCGCTGGGGACATGTTGGACGGCAGCAGCAGCAGGGCCGGGATGGCGACACTGGGGGCTCCCAGAGACCTGAACTGGTGTGCGGGCGGTGGCCGGTGCGGCCTGGGTGCTGGGCGCCCCCAGAAATGGTGGCGGCTTTACTTGTCCCCTTCGGCACCAGGCTGCATCCTTGGCCTTTCCATGTCGTGTCTCCTCTGGTCACCATGACGCCCTGGCTCTGAGGTCACCATCGTCCCATCCCACACACAGGGACAGGGTGGCTCAGAGGTCCAGTAGCCTGGTCGGGGTGGGCCCATTTCCATGCTCCTGGGATCCTTCCAGGAGTGAGACAGACAGTGGTCTTGTTGGGGAGATGGATGAACTAGCACTGAATCAGCGGAGGGACGGCTTCGGGCACTGGTGAGTGCTGGTAGGGACGCGCCCGTGGAAGTGTCTGGAAGGGGAGGAGGTATGAGCAGGATGAGGGCCATCATGGCTGGACTCTGGTGACCGAGGGGACTGAGTGGATGGAGCTGTTGGAGTTAGGATCCTATCCAGAGCTGGGCGGAGAGGACACCACCCCGTTTACACTTTTTGGGGCTCTCTGGTTTCCCAGTGGAGCTTGGGCGTGGCGTGGGGCGTGCGGTGCCTGATTGGAGGCCCTGTGGCATCCTGGTGGTGAAGTCACAGCCGTCAGCCCCTCTGACAAGCTGCGGGGAGGAGATGGCCATGGTGGCATGAACACCCCCACGTTCCGGCCTTTGGACTTTTCATGTTATTTCCTGGAAAAAACAATTCATTTTCGAAGGAGGTGCAGCTGTCCCCCGGGACTGGAGGCATTCCCAGGGCAGGCCGCAGTGTGGCCATTCACAGACGGTCCCGGGGCTCCTGCAGGCTGCCCGTGGTGGGGCCAGGGATCACAGAAGCCCGTCCTCCAACGCCTGTGGGGCCTACCACCCTGCGACCGTGAGCCAGTGGGCTGAGGAGGGGATGTGGGCAATCTGACCCATGCTGCTGACTTCTAGAGACTTCCAGGGGCTGGGTTAGGGTTAGGGCTCTAGGACACTGTGTGGGGAGGCTCTGGACCTCTTGCTCCTGGAGCCACCCTTGTGAGGGTAGGATGCTCATGCCGAGCAGTTTCTAGTCCTGTTGCCTGCGCCCCTTCCCCCGTCCCCCTCAACCCCTCTTCTTGTGGCTCTGGGCCAAGGTAAAGGGGCAGGAGGCCGGGCAGGTGTGATGCGCCCCGCGTCAAAAGGCAGGACCGTGGGGGTGGGTGGGATCTGTTGTTCCAATCAGCCTGGTGGAGCTGGGCTCAGAAACACAGTCATGGGGCTTGGAACCAGGCCTCCGCCAGCCCGAAATACTTACATCCGTCAGGCCCTGGACAGGCCACAAATTACCCTGTGCTGTGATTCAATTTCCCGTTCACCTTTTCTCTCCAAGGAGTTCCTGGCATCATAAATCTTGCCGCAATTGCGGCGGCAGGGAGGGAAAGAATCCGAGGGGCTGGAGGGTATTCTAACAGCCAGGAGGGGTCCGACCCGCCCGGAGGTGGAGGCCTCAGCCTGCTCCCCTCCGGACTTCTGTGCCCAGGGACGCCCCCTGACCACTGCCTCGGTCTCCCGGCTCCGAGCCGCTGCGTCTCCGATGGGCCGAGGGTGCTGCTCGCTGGTACACATTTGGAGCCACGTTGTGTGGCAAAGGCACTTGGTCATCCCAGCAGTTGGAGCTGGGGTGTTTGTTATAAATTAGTAGCCGTGATTATTATGGGGTGTTGCTGCTGCTGCTGTGACCGATTGCCATAGTGGCCCCTGGCCGCAGACCTCGGTGAGACGTCCGCGGGGGGGGGGAGGTTGGATTCTGGCATAGTAGTTCTGGAAAGGCTGGTCTCGGTGTCCCCAGGCCCCCTCCCTGGGGCCACATCTCTGGTGGCCTCCGTGCCTGGGCTTCCTTTGTCTTCATCCCTCCGTCCTGTGCCACTGCCATCTTGGTGGAGTGGCTGGCCGGAGGGGGGGCAGGTCGGGCCGCCGGGGCACAGGTGGGGACGGCAGGACTGGGTGGATAGTGGGCGGGGTGCTGGTGGGAACCTTCCAGGCGGGACTTGCTGCTTGGAGTCCGGGAGATGGGAGAGGAGGAGGCCCCGTTTGTCCTTCTGGGACCACCCAGAGGGCTTGCCAGCCTAGCCTAGAGGCGTGTGCCCACCCAGCTGGGCCTCTGGGTCCGGCCCTCCTCTTCTTTTTGGCTTTTGTCCCTCCATTTGTATTCAGGCCCCTCCAAAGCTGCACACGCCCATAAGGTCTGTGTTTCCTGCGCCCGCCGGGTGCCTGGGATAAGATAAGGTGCCTCTGGCCCTGGGAGCACTCCTTGTTCCTGGGGCCTGCAGGCTGTCTCCTCGGGTCCTGGAACACATTGTGTGTCTCCTGACTGGCTCGGTAGGTTATAGCCCAATGCACTCCTCTGACCCTCCCCTCCTGGCGAGTCATCCCCTTAGAAGCCTCAGGCCGGTAGGACCATCCCCAACCCCCAACCCCTGCTGCCCTGGGCTCTGCCTGGGCCACTCTAGTTCCTGCTGTGGTTCCTTATCTATGAAGCGGAATTGGTAGGAGACCAGTATCACAGGGTCTGTGTGCAGGAAGGGGCCAGGCACGCAGAAGCCCCCACTTTTCTCACTATTCTTGATCCTGGTGGGAGGAAGCTCTGTCCAGGGGCCCAAGGTTCTCAGCAGGCTCCAGTGTTGGTTGCTGTGTGGCGTTGGGCTTGCGGGTTAACCTCTCTGTGCTTCTTTCCTCATGCATTAAGTCCCCACTTAATGCTAGAACCTTCCTTACGGCAGGGTGTGGTTGGGCTGGATGGGATGAAGTGTGTAAGATGCTCAGGTGTGTTAGAGTACGGCCACGATGGCTGTACGTGGATGTCACTGCAGGGGTGACCGGGTCTCAGGAAGGCACATTTCCAGCTTTACATCAGAAATTCCCTCTTTGGAGCCATCTCTGGCCCCGCATCCTGTTCACCTTGTTAAGGCCAGCCCTTAGCTCAGGATTGCTCTCACTGGCTCCAGCATTAGCAGATGTCCTAACCGAGTCTGCTTGTGGGTTCGGAGCCCTGCCTGCCCTGGGACAGTGACCCTAATGACGACGGCCGTCCCGTCTTGTGTGTGCAGACACCATGCTTGGCACTGTCCGCGTGCCGCCTCGGCGGTGTGGAGAACTGACGGATGTCTCAGGCTCTAGGAGGCTGCCCGGGATGCCCGGGATCCCGATGTGAGGCCGGATGTGTCTGCGTTCGGGCGTGGGCTCTGGGGTGTCCTGGCCTTGGATGGCTGGGTCCCTGTCTCTCATCTTCCTGGAGCCCCTCTGGATAGGCAGTGTTGGTCCTCACGGCTGCAGGTTTGTGCCAGCACCGGGGCCGGCCTGTCATTGCTTATAGGCCCCGGGCAGTAACGGGTGTGCGGTGCCCGGGGACACGTGTGCCATTTTGGAAGACCTCCTGGTTCTGCTCGGCGCATCCCCACTGGCTGGGCGGCCCGTTTGCTCAAGGACGGGAGCACTCCAGAAACCAGAACCCTGTGTCGTGTGATTCCCAGGTTCCCGGTTTTAGCCTCCTTGCGTAGGATCATCCCAGTTAGGATTTGGGTCTTCCTTCATGGCTAAGGCATGGGCTTGCGTGGGGCTTGGTTGCGTGCCTGGGTTTGGGGACTGGGTTTGGACGGCCAGGCCGAGCGTTGGGATCTGACCTTCTGTGTCTGCCGCCTGCCTCCGTGCGACCGCCTCTCTGCAGCCGCCCCCTCCTGGAATCCCCGGGAGCCCCCGGCCCCCCGTCCCCTCGGTCAGCCCACCTGAGTTTCCGAGGCCCGTGTTCCTGCTTCTGTGCCAGGCACCGGCCTCCCCGGACCCTGCCTGCCTTCCAGGACCACGTTCAGGCTAGAGCAAGGGCGGGAGCTCTGCAGGAGCCCGACAGGAACCCTCCCCCACCCCTACATAATTTCCAGTTCTGTCGATGACGGGGTAATCCTCCCCTTTGTTGACAGCCTGACTGAACTCATGTTTTATCTGCCCTTTTCTTGGAGCCTGTGTCTGGATTTTGGCCAAACCACTAATAACGCACCACACAGTAATCCTTCCATTTGTGGGATGTGTGGCCTGGCCTGCCCTGTCCCCGGCCCCAGGAAGGCCCAGTTTCATCCTCCCAGAGGGCCCTGCCCTGCGCCCTCTTCAGCTGCTCTGTCCCCACTCGGTGTTGGCACAGGGTCCAGCGGCCACTTCTCTCCTGAGCAGCGTCCTCATGTCCTCGTTGGGCAGGCCTGCCAGCCCATCGCCAGGGTGCTGTCTTCCGAACGTCTGCATGTGTCCAGGCGTTCATGGAGGATGCCCCTGGGACTTGCCCCCCACCCCACAAGGAAGCTGGGGAGGTGGGATATGCCTTGAGATGCCTCAGGCAGAGGCTCCAGTGCCAGGTTCAGAGGAGGCTGGCGGAGCTCGGAGGAGGTTTAGCAGGCCCCGGTGTGGCCCCTTGGACGTGTGCCCACCTGGCCAGCAGTCCCCTGCCTTGGGGCCAGAGACCCGGCTCACTCAGCAGGGTCATGGGCCCTTCCTGCAGCCCCTCAGTTGAACAGCTGTGGACATTCCCAGGTACATAAGACCGGCCCTTCATTTCCAGCAGAAAATGGCTAAAGGCACCCAAGTGGCAGAAGCAGGACTAGGTGCTAGGACTTCGGCTCCCTGGGCCCGGGCCGGCCCTCCTCCGGAGGCAGCTCACCACAACGGGGTGTGGTCACCACCACCCTGATGTGGTCCAGTGGTTCTGCACAGACTTAGTCCCAGGCTCATGGGCAGCAGAGGGGTCACAGACTCAAGCCCTTGAGGCTACCCACCCCCATCCTAAATGAGCTTGCGTCTTCGTGTCCCGGGCCAGGGGTCCCTTCTGCTGTAAGAAGGAGGGCTCTTCCGAAGCTCTCCTGGAAAGTCCATGTGCCTTAACGGGGCCTTAGCACGGGTGGTTTCTCCCCTGGCCACCGCCCCCTCCTCCTTTACCTGGAGAACTTCTGTTGTTGCTGGGACTCCCCGGGATGAACCGGGGTCCCCTCTGCCGCGCTCCCGTGGGTCCTGTGTGCAGCTCTCCCTTAGCTGTCACCATGCCATGCTCCAGTGCACCCAGAGCAGAGGCAGCCCGCAACGGGACTGTGAATGTGTGGGGGACAGATGCAGTCTTCCAGATAGCCCCATGCCGGCTCCTGTCATCTCCTCCGTATGTCAGCCTGGACCAGGATTTGGGGCACGGCTACCATTCCCATTTCTCAGATGAGGGAGCCACGTAGAGGTGCAGAGATAGGCTGAGCTAGCCAGGTAGCCAGGCTCGGGCAGCTTGGGTTCTTGGGGCAGATGTACACGTGGCCTTGGCCTACCTCGTGGTATTCTGGCTGTGTTGGATGGTCCAGCAGCGCCCTGACCTTGGGAGGCCCAGGGCGTGGTAGATGTCTTCTGCCTCTGCTGCCATCCGGGCCCTTCCCTTCAGTGAGGGAGTGACTAAGGACTTGGCCCCCAAGAGCCCCCCGCCACCTGCAGGAGGCAAGCACCCTGCCTGGAAGGGACTCGTGTCCAGGTGCCAGGGCAGCCCCTGGGCATGGGGCAAGGTTTGCTCGTAGGCCTTTCCGGGCGGTAGATGCTCAGCAGGAGGCAGGTACCTGCCTCAGGTACCATGAGGCTTGCCTGCTATAAATGGGTACAGAGTTCGTCGGGCCAGACAGGGGAAAGGGCGTTTGTGTCTTGGGGAGCTGAGGGGCCTTGACACCTTGCTCACTCTTCAGGAGAGTATAAACAGGATGCCCCACCTCCCTGGACTGGGGGAGAGAGGTGAGGCAGGAGGCTGTGGGTTTGTGCTGAAGAAGAGCCTGGTGGGTCAGTCCTGGATTCAATATCTTAGATCTACCAGCTACCATTCTGGGTGATGTGAGCAGGTTACACCACTGTCCAGAGCGTCAGTTTCCACATCTGTGAAATGGGGCACCAAGAGTGCATACCTCGGAGGTCTGAGGTAGTTGGTTGGCACAGTGCTTGGCACCTAGTAGTGTTGTGTGGACCTTGGTAGTGGTGATGGGTGTGGGCAAGCTTGGTGCTCAGGAAAGACCAGTTTCCTTTTAAAGCAGCATGCCGCACAGATGCCCAGCTGGGAGAGTGTGGACTCCCTTGCAGCCTCCTGTCTTGCTCTTCTGTGTCCCTGGACAGAGCTGCCTGTCTGCTGTTGGAGCTGTCTTCACCAGTCTTCCTCGGCCGAGTCTAGCTGCCTTCCCTTGCCCTGGGGTGGGACTGCCAAGCGTGCCCCTCGCGCATCCTTCTGCCTTTACTTTGAGGTTCGCCCTGCCCTGCCCCGCCCTGGCCTGTCGGATGCCTATTTATGTTTGTGGCTGTCCTCGTGTTTTTTCTACTTGAGTTGGAATGCCCGGAGTAGAGTCCTCTGTTAATGGAAGAGCCAGACAATGGGTTATTAATCATCAGGGGCGGGCGGGCGGGTGGGCTCCCACGTGCCCAGTGCCTGCTCTAGCCTGGGCCTGCGCGCGCAACCCTCTCCCGTGGCCCCCTGAGTCCTGGGCCACACGGTGCCCTTGGGTCTGTGAGCGTGGAGTGTGCTACCAGTCTGAATTTGAGGCCTTCAGTTACGCTAGAACTTGCATTTGTCCCAGGTTAGTATTACTCGGGTTTTGGATCATCCCTCGTAGGGGTCCTGGGTTGTCTGACTTTTGTGGAGGGATTGAAGTCCCTTCTGCACGTTTCCGCTCTCAGCCCAGTGCGGGGCATTGTGTGCCAGGGAGGGTGCCCCCAGTACTCACCCCCTGCGCCACCCGGGGTCAGAGCTTCCCGGCGCACGAGTGCTCCTGGACCTGGGAGGTCATCTTAGAGCCTGCGTCCTGGGCTACGGTGGCAGTGAAGGAGAGGGCCGCCACGAGGAAGGGGCCAGCGTGTCAAGGCACACGAATGAGCATGGAGGCCATCTCGCTGGGTGGCTGGTGTGGGGGAGTGATGGTTGCTTACGTTTCTTCCCGAGGCTCCTGGAGGCCCTTGGTGCCTGGCGCGGCCCTTCTCAGTTGATATTTCAAAGCAGTCGCTGCCCACTCACCAGAAGGTCTGGGGAATACAGAGGGAGGCCCTGCTCAGCCCGATAGCAGGACTCAGCTGCCTTTTGCCCTCAATTTCCAGGAGGAAACCCTGGGCTGCCCATAGTCCCATAACCTGCTGGGCTGCTCTGTCCCCAAGTGGCAGGGACCCTGGCCCGGTAGCCGGCGTCTGGGGTTTGCTTGTGACCACCCCTGTTTTTAACTCCCGGGTGTTCAGTGAGGACAGAGGGGTGTGCTGAAGCCGTGCTCTGTTGTGCTTGTGGGCTGGTGGTGCTCAGGTGGCCCTGTCCCCCATCTTATGGTGGTGTTCACCCCAGCTGGCAGGCAGGTGTCTGTACCAGGCCAGGTGGTACTCTCGATGGGTCATGTTGCTGCTCTGGGCCTCTCGGCAGACAGTCTGGGCACATACGCTGGTGCTCTCATTTGTGGAGTAAACTTGGTGAGTCATGGACTCTCCCTGAACATCAGTTTCTTCATCTGGAAGATGGGAGAAGGTAATAGAAGCCCGTCAGTGGGGTTGTTGTGAGGCTCAAGCTTCGTGATGGGGGTAAATGAGCCTTCTGTCTGTAAATCTTCACACTCTAAAGAGCCATAGAACATTCCAGCTGGGCTTTCATTTTGTCAGCGGGCACATAGTCCTGGCCCCTGTGACGGTGAGCTGCCAAGGGCGGAGCCATGGCATTTCATCCCCAAGTGAGGCGCAGGGAAGGTAGGGGGGGTGCATGCTCGTCTCAGGACCTCCGATCCCCTCCATGACACCCCTTCTCACTGCCGGCCCAGACCTGCCCTGCACCTCGGCTTCCCTGTGCTGTGGGGGCTGTGCAGCGCAGGGAGGCCCCTTGTGAGCTGAGTCACGAGTCAGCTCGGTGATGCACCCACATGCTCTGCGTCTCGGGGATCTGGTCTGGTCCTGCAACTGCCACCTTCCTGCACGGTGACCCTGGGGAGCTAGTTCCTTCCCACCAGACAGCGCGCAGCATCTTAGCCTGAGTGGCTGGGCTGTAGGAGGAGGGCCGGGTGGCAGTGGTTCATGGAGCGCGAGGGGACCAGCAACCCGGGAATAGGGTCCCCAAGTGGCTGCACTTTAGTTTGAGCTGGCTCTCATTGGCAAAGCCAGCTGGGGGACAGTGTGATCAGTGGCCTGTGACTAAGCCCAAGTACAGCCGCTTGACTGCGTGCTCAGAGGCCGGAGGCCGCCTGGGGAGGGTCTGGTTCCCCTTTTTTAAAGGGACTGGTTGTCCCCGGTGGCTGCCGCTGCCGCCCAGATTCCTGGCAGTTCCAGAGCATTCCGTGGACGAGTGCACGTTCCTCACTGACTGTTTTCTCCTGCGTGTGCCCCCCTCCCCCACTCCCCGCTGGCTTCCCCTAAGCCAGCCCGATCTGTCCAGAAGGTCTCAGATTGGCTGAATGCCCATCTTTCTGTAAGGATGATTTAATTTGGACAGTCACTGAGGGGACTTAACAGGCTGGACATTGTTCCTGGTGTCGTGAGATGGGCCTGGGTGAACCAGCAACCAGCCCCCGCTTTAGCTTCCTAACGGTCTTAACCAGGCACTTCCCATCCTCGGGACCCATGCCAGGCACCACGCCAGACCTGGGGAATGCAACACGCCTCAGAAGAGTCCCTGCCCTCAGGGAACTCAAGTTGGGGAGGAGGCTGATTTGGGGTGGGAAAACATTACGGGAGGAGGTAAGAATCAAAAAAAGCTTAGGGCATTGCAGAGGGCAGGTAGGAGAGCACAAGCCTCTCGAGGCAATCCTGGAAGGCTCCGTGGAGGAGGGGCCTCAGAGGAGCACTGATTCTTTCCTGCTGAGCCTGACCCTGGGATGCACCTGCCCAGCCGCAGGGCGGGCCCAGGGAGGTGGGTATGTTCGGGGGTCAGCCGGTCCTACTCCCCCTGTCCAGCCACTCCAGCCACACTGTGAGTGGTGGGAGAACAAGGGACAGATAGGAGGCACTTCCTGGGTTAAAGGACCAGAAAGCATTGAGAGGCAGCATGCGGAGCTCAAAGACCTCCAACTGGCTAGGGCCTTCTCTACAAAGAACAAAGAACAACACAGAAAACTTTTCTCATTACATGCTAATGGGAGACGGATGCTCTCATTCACGCTAATGGGAGTGTGAATTCGGTAATTTTTAGAAAATTGCAAAGGCATGTCCCCTTTGGCCCAGCACTCCCGCTGCTGGGAATTTATCCTACAGGTGAACTGGTACGTGTGCAAATGGCACGTGCACCGGCCACGCACTGCAACAAGTCTAGAGACAGCCCCGGGGTCCCTGGCGAGAGCCGGGGCCCGCCACCCGCCAGGTCTCTGGGGGACATCGTCAGGGGGAGCAGGGGGCTCTCCCAGCCTGGTCTGGCTCATGCCCAGGAGCTGCGCAGCCCACCTGCTCTCTCGTGTGCCCTTCACAGGACCCCTTACCCACGGAGACGTGCGAGGGGGATGCTGGCCCCTGGAGGCTGGGCAGCCCACGGGAGGGAGTGATTTATGTCTGCCTGTTGGCAAGCTTGGCACCGTGCCTTCTGCCAGCGCTGGGGGAGAACGGTGCCTGGCACGTCCCCGCCTGCTCTCTTGCCCTCCCACTTCATCCTGGTGTCGCACAGGGCCAGAGGGACCGCCGAATCACCTGGTGCTCCTGCCTGCTCCCCTGGTGGGGGTGCACCTACCTGCGGGACGTCGATGGCCCAGCTGTGCCCTAAGCCACCAGTGCCTCTGGGTGGGGGCCTGGGAGGCAGGCAGGGCAGGGCAGGGCGAGTGCGGTGTGGGCTTCGGCTTGGGCCCGTGCCCGGGTGTCCTGCCCACAGCTCTGCTGGGTCCCGACAGGATGAGCGATTGGCTTGAAGAGGCCGCTCGCCACGCCGCGCCATCTGGCGGGGCTATTGTGGACCGCACAAAGGAGGGAGCGCGGTGGGGCAGGGGCCGGAGCGGACGAGCCGCGGGGGGGGGGGGGGGGGGGGGGGAGGACGCCAGCCTCCCAGCACACACCGGCCGCGGGAGCCAGCTGAGGCAGCCAGCCGAGGCCACCGCTGCGGAGCAGAGATCTGGGTTATCGCTTCCTGGGGGGGGGGTGACGGATGACTCCGCGCCCCCCTGAATCTTCAGCGAGAATGCTTAAAACAGCTCTGCTTCTGAGCTGATTTACTGCTCTGCTAAGATGCGGAGGCAGTTTTATGTACTAGGTAATTAAGTGGCATTATAGTAGCTGCTGTTTTAATAATTAAAATAAATGACCCCTTGACTGCTCCCAGCTTGATAGTTTTCCCTTGTGTCGAGACCCCAGAGAGAGACAGGGCGTGACTGTGTGAGTGTGTGCACACCTGTGTGTATGTGCATATGTGGGTGTGTGTATGGTTGTGCACACCTGTGTGTGCGTGCACATGTGGATGTGTGTGAGTATTGTGCACACCTGTGTGTGCGTGCACATGTGGGTGTGTGTGAGTATGGTTGTGCACACCTGTGTGTGTGCACATGTGGGTGTGTGTGAGTATGGTTGTGCACACCTGTGTGTGCGTGCACATATGGGTGTGTGAGATGGTTTGCACACCTGTGTGTGCGTGCACATGTGGGTGTGTGTATGGTTGTGCACACCTGTGTGTGCGTGCACATGTGGGTGTGTGTGAGATGGTTTGCACACCTGTGTGTGCGTGCACATGTGGGTGTGTAGGAGTATGGTTGTGCATACCTGTGTGCGTGCATAACTGCGATGTGCATACATGGTGTGCAGGAGTGTGATTGTGCGTAGCCGTGCGCATACACACGTGGGTGTGAGTTGCTCTTATGTATGTGCTCGTGTGTGTGTGTGTGCATCCCCGAGTGTGTGTACATGCACGGGTGTGAGCGTGTGTATGTATGTATGAATGTAGGCATGTCCACATACGTGTGTGCACGTGGGTGTGAATGAATGTGTGAGAGGTGTGTGTATGTGTGCCTACGTGAGTGTGAGGTGTGGAGGGGGTTGCTGCTTTCCAGGACAGCTCTTGTGACACACACATAACCCAGGGCAGGCCGTGCCCCATCCTGAAGAAACCTTCCTTCCTCCTGCAAGGCAGGCGGACGCTGGTTGGGCTCTGGACGTGGTCTCCTGTGTGGGGGGCAGCCCTGATGCAAACCTCAGCCCTGGTGCCGTGTGGCTGTGGCCGGGCTCAGTCTCAGCACCTGCATGAAGAGGTAACCGCGCCTGTCCCACTGGGTGCTAGGCACCCAGGGCACGTCAGCTCTCCTTTGCTGATTGAGAGGCATGGGGACTCCAAGTCTGGGGGGGCAGAGTGATGACCCCGGTCCCCCACTGCCCTTGAGGCCCAGGTGACCAGGAGGGGTGCCATGGGGGGACAAGGTCATGGGGGTCACAGGCAGCAGAGATAAAATGGGGAGCAGGACCTGAGGCCTGGGGGTGGGGGCGATGTTGCCCCCAGCCAGCCAGCGCGTCTGTGCCTCTGGACATCTGCTGCCACCTCAGGGCTGTGTGGACCAGCCTGTGGGAAAATGTCATTATCTTCTGGTCCAGACTATCCTTTTGTTTGGAGGAAGGGTGGCCTTCCTCAAGACGATGTGGACTGTGGCATAGCGTGTCGTCATCCTGTGGGGCTGACCCTGGGCTGGTTGGGCATTTCTGGGGAAGGATGCAGTTGAAGAATGCTGGAGACCCAGTTGGTGGCTCTGCACTGAGGTGAGCACGCGGGTGGCCCCGGGAAGGGGAGGGAGGAAGGAGGGGGACGCACAGATTGCTGGGGCTCAGGCCCGGTACTAGGCTCTTCACATTTCATGGAATCTCACCAGCCCTGCAGCAGAGAGGTATTTCTTTCATAGCCGAGAAGGTGGTAACTCAGGGACCTTCAGGTGCCAAAGTCACGAGGCGAGGCCGGGACCCCCCACCCGTGCCTCCCCCATCCTCCTTCCCGCTGATGTTTCCTAGGCCCCAGCCTGGGCTGGACCCGGGGCCGGGAGCTTGTGGGTTCTCCAGGCTGGGCCGACTCTGTGTCATCCCCTCACGCCCCCCGCCCAGCCGAGAGCCCCAACGGTGAGCTTGCAGCCCTGGGCTGCCGTTCCTCGAGCTGTGCCTGCGTGACCGGACACGCACCTCCCACCTCCCAGGCCTCGGCTTCTGAACCCCCTCACCGGGAGTGTCTGAGGCAGCTTCTCGCCTTTGTCGTGCCCAGCCATGGCCATGCTGTGCCGTGTGGAGGGACATGGCACGTGACGGCCCCCCCTCCCCGGCTTTGGAGGCTGTATGCTGCTTCTCTCTGGGGGCCACCCCTGCCTGTGGGTGCCTCAGCCTCGTCCCCCCCCCACCCCGGCCTTGCTGCTGTGAGCCCCTGGGACAGGCCCTTGTCTTGGGAGTCTGTGACGCCAGGGCCCACAGGGAGGAGGGAGCCATGAGCATCAATGCCTGGGTCTGCCCACCTGTAAGATAGCTGTGGGTCCCCGGGCTCCTTCCTCTGACCCTGCCTTTCTAGGGGGCCCTGGCTGGCCCCCAGCGCATTTTTCCCGAGCGAGTGTCTTTCCAGGCTGGGTAAATGGAGTCATGCCAGTGTGGATTGGTTGCCAGAGTAACTTGCCCAAGCTCATGCTGTCCCAGTGCTCAGATCCAGACACGCAGAGGCCTCATTTTGCCTATCACATTAGCAGCAGCCGAGAGATAGTTACCCTCGGGCGCTCCTGTTTACTGAGGGCCCCCGGGGCTCCCGGGGACGTACTCCGGGCAGGCACAGCCTCCTGATGCTGCCTGGTGAGCGCCCCTCCCCACAGAGTTGCAGGCTTGGGTCCTGCTTCCCGTGGGAGGAAGGGAGGCATCTGCAGGCCCGGGCGGGAGGTTGGGGTGTAGGGCTGACTCGGCCACTGTGGCTCCCTGTGGACTTGCTGCTTGCCGCCTGTTCCCCTCTGCCCCATCTGTGTGATCTCTGAATTTGAGAGGCTGAAGGTAGAGGTGGGCGGTGGGGCTGGGCCCCCATGGATTGTCCTGGGGATCTAGGAGAATGTCCAGTGCCAGGAAGTGTGTACCAAGCCTTTCTCTTCTCTCCCCTCTGAGCCCAGCAGAAGCACCTGTGCTGTCTGAGGCTTCTCTCCCATGGTTGGGTGGGCTTGGGCCCAGGCAGGGTTTGGGGGTGAGCAGTTGGCTGGGGGTGGGCCCCCAGAAGCCCCTGGGTGGTCTTAGTGTGGTGAGAGGGGGCAGGGCAGAGGTTGGGACACTCTCAGGGCTATGGGTCTGTGACCACGGAGGACCCCGCCTCGCGCAAGCCTCTCCCTGGCTCCCCCTCCGGGAGCTCCCTCAGCTCCAGAGTGCAGGCCTTGTGCTTCTGGTCACCAGAGAGGGGACCCTGGGAGCCACACCTGTCAAACATGTCACCGCTAGCTTCTACACAGTGAATATGGGCCACATCTCCAAGTGACCGACTGAGGACACCATAGTGGGGCTGCCTCTGGAGCCCCTGAAGCTGAGGTGGGGAGGCCTGAGGGTCGGGATCCCCCCAGGGCCTCTGGACTGGGGTGGCTGGGCAGGCAGACGGGGCCCCACGCTCATGGGGACTATTTCCTTGTCTACCAACTGAGGAGTTTGGGATCTGCCTGCTTGTAGTGAAGGCTCATCGGGTAGCAGCCGGGTGCCCCAGCCCCCGCGTCCAGGGTAGATAGCGAAGCTTAGTCCTGCCCTGATTTTTCCAGTGGGAGGGCCCCGGCCACCCCCTGAGCCACTGGCCACGTGCCGAGCCACACCGAGGCCACTGGCTTGTCCCAGGGAGGGATGAGGTGCCTGTTAGTCTCCCTAAGGCCTCTGTGGGTCAGGGAACATG
Organism: Phoca vitulina; assembly: GCF_004348235.1. Lineage (NCBI taxonomy): Eukaryota > Metazoa > Chordata > Mammalia > Carnivora > Phocidae > Phoca > Phoca vitulina. The sequence continues at coordinate 66,399,235 of NW_022589710.1, read as the reverse complement.
GGTCTCCCCGCCTCAACTTTGAGTCTGGGGTGGGTCCTTTCTCATCTGCCCTTGCAGAGGCTCTTCTGGTCGGGAGGTAACTGCCCATTTCTGGCCTCCACCTTGGCGTCCTGGCGGAGGTCATCCTCATCATTTGTTGCATGGATGGAGCAGAACCTCAGCACCAAGAGGGGGACTTGGTGGGCAGTGGCTCATAGGCTCCGTTGAAAAGAGCAGCAGAGCCCCCTCTCAAAGGCATCCTGCTCTTGGGGAAAGCTCCGTGCTGTGTCCTGGTGCCCAGCCCAGGTGTAGGCAGCCCTACCTTGGCCAGGCTGTTTGGGCCTTGTAGTAGGAGGACCTCGCCAGTAGTGGAGAACTGTACCAGAGGCCACCCGGCCCAGCCCACTGTCCAGGCTGGGGCCACGTGGCGAGGGGCGGCAGGCCAGCACTCAGCTGGCCTAGCTCCGAGAGGTTGCTGATGCTCCTACATGGTGCTGTCCCGGGGCGTGTCAGCTGATGCTGCATGCTTGTGTGTTGTCCTAGCTGGACGGAGGGCTCTGGCCGTGGCTGCAGTAGGATGTGGTCCTGGCTAAGCGGGGGGGTATCTCTGCCAGAGCGTGGCTGTCTCCCTCCTAAGCTCTTTGGCCCTGGGGCTGGGGATAGCTGTTTGGCCTGCTCCGTGCAGCTAGAATCCCCCTGGGTCAGGGCTTGATTTCTCATCCTGGCTCTGTGACTCCCAGGGAGGCTCAGCTCCTCTCTGGACCTTGGTTTCTTTCTGTAGAAGGGATTTCTCAGGTTCCCATGGGCTCCAGCATTGTGACAGAGCCAGGCCGTGGCTATTGATTAACCAAACTGTGCCCTTGTGGGGTGTGTGACCAGCATGGCCCTTTCTTTCTCCGGGCCATGGGGCCGGGTGGTGGGGCAGGACATGCTTTGAATGACTGAGCTTCCTCCAGGGCCCTCCTGAGAACGCTTTTCCCTTGTGCCCTCTTCTGATGGGTTTAAATGTCCATGTGGAAGGGGCTTGGGCAGGACCCCTGGATGTCCCTGGGGGTCAGAATTAGGAGTGCTGAGGGCCTGTCTGGCAGCTGGTGTGATGGAAGACCCTGGAATTGCTACATGAGGCCGTAGTTCCTTACAGCGATCCTGCCGTGTGTGTGTGTGTGTGTGTGTGTGTGTGTGTGTGTGTGTTTGTGATCATCACTGTTTCACAGATGGGAAAGCTGAGACTCAGTGGGTTCATGGGCCGTCCTAGGATCTCCCAGCCCAGCCCCAGGCCTGACCCCGGCTGCTAAGTGTTTGAACTAAGATCCCTCCCACACTGCACGCGTGGGCAGGTGTGAGGACCGCGTGTGCCGGCCACCCACGTGCACCGGTCTGCTCACCGGGACAGGAGGGCAGCCTTCAGCCACATCCACAGAGAGGCAGCTCTTCACCCAGAGCTCCTGGGGTCCCATCCCTGGTATGGAGGAGGCAGCTGGCTTGAGCGGCTCCTGCAAGGGGAGAGGAGAAGCTCCATGCTGTGTGCACAGGAGGGCTGAGGCATTTACTTACTTCTGAGAGGGACACGCATTTGTTAGAGACAGGAGGATTTGGAAAAGGAGCAAGAAAACCAAAACACATGTCTAACCCAGTCCCCCAGATCCTGCTCTGAAGATTTTTCCTTTCTGGTTGAGCTGTTGGTTTTCTCCGCCGTTGCGTGAGTGTTTGGGCTGCTGGTGATCTCGCCACGGGTTTAATGTGGAATCTGGCTTTTGTCGCTCAGCGCTGCATCAGACGCTTTCCTCTCTTGGTCTTCGCAAACCTTGTTAGTGTTGACAAAACATCCCTTCGGGGGGGCCAACCAGATGTTACGTACCCCTCGCCTGTCGCGGGACAAACACAGACGGTCTCCTGATGGTACGGGCAGCTCCCTCGTATCCCCGGCGCTGGCTTCGGCGGGCGCAGGTGCAGCTGGTATGGGGCTGTGGCCGGGGCTCCGAGTTACCTCCGTGGACGTCACTCTGGGGGATGTGGCTGCATGGTGCGTGGGATGACAGTGTCGGTGCTGATACAGTGGGACTGGCCTTTGCTCAGCCTTTTCCCGTCTTGAGAACATCTCCAAGAGAAGGTGCATTGGTTTCCCGGGGCCGCCTCATTCCTTGATCGTTCTTGCCGGGTGCGTTCGCTTCTTCGTGTCTGCTCTGTTTTTCCTGAACTGAACACTTGGGCTCACTCACGTGGGGACCACCCCGGGGGTCAGCGCGAGCAGGTGGAGCGCCGACCTGCTTGTCTGGACGCGGAGCTCTGCCGATCCGGCCCCAGTCCCGGCCACACACCGCTCGCTCTCTTCAGCCTCTTTCCTGCAGAGCTGTCCTGTGACATTTCATCAGAGTTTTTGAGGAGTGGGGACCTGCCAGGTGTTTGGCTTTGTCTCACGTTGCCTCAGGATTGGAGTCGGTGTGTGCATTTGGGGCAGGGACCACGGATGAGGATGCCGAGGGGTCGCACGTCTGGTCTGGAGGCACCTGGCTGGTCCCAGCAGACTCGGATCTGTTGGGTTCGGAGGTTTCCGGAAGGGCCCCCCCGCTGTGAGGCGAGAGCAGTAGATCTTTGTGGCTAATAGATAACCCGTGGGGGCACATTGAGACGGCCGTGTCCCAGTCCTCACCGGACCCTCGTGTGCCGGGCTGGCATCTGCTGGTTGTCACTCTGGCCTGCGAGTGGGACCTTCTTGCTCCCTCTTCCCTTCTACACTTAGCAGTTGGCGTTCTGCCGGGAGGGCCTCCCCCCTCTCCACGGCGGGCATGTGTGCATGTCGTTTTTATCAGTGTGGACACAGGGATCCTTATTTTATCCAACGTGGTTGTAGTCCCCAGCTCTCATTAGGATCGTCATGGTCACCTTGCCTGGGACAGACTGCTGGCTGCAGGCCAGAGAGGAGAGGGTGTTGGAATTTCACGTGTCCTCACAGGGTCAGTGTGGGGCCCAGGGCGCCCGCTCTCGTCCTGGCCGTGCCATGGGATGGCCTGTGACCTCAGACAAGTGGGGCGAATACTCTGGGGTCCCTGGTTCGCCCTGATGTCAGAAGGGGAGGTTGGACAGGCTGAGCTTGAAGGCCTCTTTGTCCTGACCCCCCTCCGAGCTCCCTTCGGGGTCCCCAGCCAGGCCTTGTGCTGCTCTTCTGCTGAGACCTGGAGTTGGCTGTGGGGCAGTTCCTGGTGGCCAGCAGTCACCTGTCACCCGTGGGAGTGATGACACACTCCTGAGCGCCCCACGCCACTCCCTCCCTTCCTCCTGGCTCTTCACCTGCTGGCGGGAGGGAGGCTGGGGGGGTGGGGCCTTCTCTGCAAGACGGAGGCCTGTTTGTTTATTCTAGTTAGTAACCAGACATTGACCTCACCCTGGCACCAAGGCTCCTGACCTTCGGGTCTGTTCTCGTTCCTATCTTCCTTCAGGAAACACAGCTGCGTGGGCATGTGGCATGCAGCAGTGGCCCGTGCCCACCATGCCCACCACGCCCACCACGCCCACCCATGCCTACCTGTGCCGGAAGGACCCTTGGAGGCTTTCAACTTCCTCGTTGTACAGAGGGGTGTTCCGGGTCCCAGAGAAGGCAGGGGCAAGTGGTGACACAGCCAGAGCTGGAGCTCAGACCCCCGGTGCTCCGAGTGCGTCCCTGACGGCAGGTGCCTGGGTGTCCGGGAGCCCTTCTTACAGTGCCCAGCTTCCCTGGTCACGTCTCCCAGCCCCAGGTGGGTGTTTGACCCTGTGGAAAGGACTAACGATTCCTGCTGTGTCTGAGGGCAGGGCTTCGAGGATGAAGAGCAAGGTGCAAGGGTATGAGGGTTGCGAACCTTCCCCAGGCATCAGGAGGCTGCAGCAACGGCTAAGGGGTGTGCCCAGTGCCCTACAGATGGACTCTGGGCCTGGGTCCTGGGCTGCCGAGGCTGGCGGGGGCTAGGCGTCTGTCCAGCAGTGCGGGCTCCGCCAGAGGCGCCATGGGAGAGCTTTTGCGTGGGGCCAGCCAGCACTCCTTCCGCAGGTGCAGGAAGAGCGACACTGGGGAGGGCACTGCTGGGGCGTTCAGGCAGGAAGACAGTAGGGACAGCTTCATGGAGCAACGGGAACAAGACTGCTCCATGGTCCCAGGTTGCGGGGGAGGTGGGGCCTGCCTACAGGTGCTCAGCACACAGTCACAGAGTCGCCAGGTGCCACCTGGAGGGGCGCCCAGTGTGGGCTTCCTCCAAAGGATGGCTCTGAGAACGAGGCCTCCGTCTAAGATGGTGACACCCAGACCCCAGGGGAAGTCCCTTGCTCAAGTGTCAGGAGGGGATTCGAACTCCAAGCTTGTGATTGGAAAGGCTGTGGAGGGACTAGTGAGAATTGTCAACTGCCCTCCAAATTCCTGAGCTGCCGTGGCATGGCCTGGGTATTCCAGAATCCTCCTGGCAGCCCGTGAGGGGACATCACTCCTTCCTTTACAGATGGCGATGCAGAGGCTCAGAGACGTTGATTCCCTAGTGCGAGGTCACACAGCTGTGAATACGCAGAGGCCCAGCTGACCCCCTCCTCTCCTGACCTTTGACTCCGGCTCTGCCAGGGGAGGTCACTCTTCCACTGAGGGTCCCCGCCCCGGCCCGTCCTCAGCGGCCAGGGGTAACCAAGTGCCCGGCCAGCAGGACAGTTGGCTTTACAACCAAAGGGGACTCCGTGTTTGCTTCAAATACCCTACCAGTGTGCCATGACTCAGTCGGATTCACACTCCAGTTCCTAAGGTCTGTGGTGATAGCCAGCCTTCGCTGGATCTGACAACGAGGCAGGTGCTGCGGGCCTGGGTGAGCCCGTGGAGGTGGCAGGCCCGGGTGGCGCCACTGTCCCCGCGGGTCATCCTGGCGGCCTGGAAGCCCCGGCTCGCCACTCCTTCCCATCAAGGTCGTGCCGTCCTCGTGTGGGCAGTGGGGCGGACGGGCTGGTTTTACTGAGCGCCCACTGAGCGCCCGGCCCCGTGCCAGGAGCTTTCAGACCTGCTGCCTCGGTCAGACCTCACGGCAGCCTCCCAAGCTCGGTTTTTATCCCATTTTTAAGTGACACACAGGCTCTGCGAGCCTAGGTGAGTCAGCTAAGGTCACGGCCCGCCTCTTGGTTCCTGTGGCTGCCGCACGTTGGCATCTTGTCTTCGGTTCCTGAGGTCAGCAGTGCTGAAGTCTGGGCGTCAGTGGGCTCCGCTCTTCCCCGGGGCCCTGAGGGGAGGCTCTGCTCTCCTGCCTTCTCCAGGAGGCACTGCTCGCTAGCGGCCCCTTCCCCATCTTCCGAGCCAGCAGCCAGCTTTCCCTCCCTGCGTGGTCACACCGCCCTGTGACCGCAGCGGGGAACGCCCTCCCAGGCTCTGGGACCGGGGTTCAGGTGTGGGCACCTTTGGGGGGGACGGTCGTCTGCTGAGTACATGTCACTAGCCCAGGCTTCGATCTTCATCCCCAGCGAGTCCCCTGTGACTTCACATGGGGAAGTCGAGGCCACGTGGACGGTGCTGCCGGGGCCGGGACCCTTGACCCGGGTCCTCCCGCACACCACTCTGCCTCTCCCTGCAGGACCCTCGGCGGCGGCGGCGGCCACGTGCACACGGCTGGCCTAGTTCTTTCCCTTTGCGACACGCCCTGGGCTCGGAAGGGGTAGGGCCCTCCGGCCGCTGGAGGAGCACCACCTCCCCAGGACTTGGTGGGGGGAGTGGTGGCGCCTTCAAGCCGGTGATCCTTCGGTCAGTCTTCATCCTGCTGGGGGTTTTATGTGAGCTGGGAAATGCGGTTTGCTGTCCCCATGCCAAGTGTGCGTCATTCTTGACTGGGCGGGTCCTCACCGCCCCACCTAATTGCAGGGACGCTGTCTTGCAGGGGTTCTGAGTCGCTTCGCCCCTGTCCTGCCCTGAGAGCTGCCCCCTGGGTCATTTGGGACTCTCGCCCCCATTTCTCAGGGGCCTAATAGGAAGGGGCTTGTCCAAGGCCACAGAGCAGGTGGGGCAAAGGGGTCTGCTCTTGTCCCCTAACTATGTGCAGGAGGGTGACTTCCGCCCGTCAGCCTCTCCATCCTGTGGACCCCTCCCCTCCCCGTGGGCTCCTGACTTGCCGAGGTTGGACTGCTCCCATGGGGTGGGAGTGGCCCTCAAGGAGCCCGTGGCCAGGGGTGTTTGGGGGTCTTCCGGAAGCAGCCTGGTCACCGGGAGCCAGGGAGGGGGTGTGCTGACATCAGGGGTTTGCAGTGTCTCTCCTGGAGGGTCTGTTGTGCTGCCCTGACTTTTTTCCTTTTACTTAAAAAGCATTATTTTTTTTTGTTAGGAATTCTATAAAAAGCAACAAGCTTGGACAATAATGAGACAGCTGTTTATTCCACTGCCTGCCTTTGTCAGATTGTCAGCAAGAATGCATGTTAGCTCCAGAGCCTTTTCTTTCAAGAAATAAAGTGTTAACAGGTGGAGACGAGGTGCGCGTGTGTGTCCCCCCCCCCCCGCACCCCGAGAGACCCTCAGCCTGGAATTCAGGGCCCATCATTCTCCTGCAGAGCTTTTTACTTCTCTTGTCGGTCACAGATCCATGAAGGATGTGTGATGATGAGACTTTGCAGGAACGATGTCCTCTCTACACGTGTCCCTCAGCTACTTGCCCCCTGTTTTTTTGAGACCTGTCCTCGTTCATACCTCTAGCTCTTTTGTTTCTGCCTCTGCTGTTTTGTTGTTGGTTGAAACCAGTTTATCCTGTTTTCCAGGAAGACATTTAGGGGGTTTCCAGTTTTTCGCTGCCCCAGCAGGTGCTGGGGATGCGCTCTCGTTCCGTCTCCTCCCGCACCTGTGCTGGGCTTCCTCGGGGGCGCGTGCGTCTTCTAGAGCAGGGAGCCACGCCAGGCTGCGCTCCGATCTGCTGCGCCGGTGGGCACCCTGCGTCCCTGGGTTCTTCAGCGCTCGCCATCGCCAAGTTCCCATGTGACGCTCTGCTGTCTTCTTGTCTTCATTTGCATTTCCCTGGTGACGCCCGCAGTCAGGCATCCTCTGGCACATTTCCGCCTGTGACTCACCTTCCGTGGAGTCCTCACGTATTTCCTTACTGATTTGTAGCAGTTCAGTGTGTATTCCGTGCGACCCTCTGTCCGCTCTGGGCCGGACTTGCGCACAGCCCTTCCCGGACGGCAGCCGTTCTCCTAATGGTGCCCACGGATCCGCCGTCCACTGTTGGGCGGGGCTGTAATCCTCACACAGCCTTGACAACCTTTCCCTTGATGGTTTGTTCTTTTTGTGTCTTGATTGAGAAAGCCTTTTTACCTGGAAGCGGAAGTTGTTCTTTTTAGTAACTGCTGCACTGAGACCAGGTTCACATGGTTTATATGTGTGTATAGGACAGTGTACAACTCAGAGTTGTTGGGTATTTCACAGAGTTGCACAGCCATCAAAACTGATTCCAGAGCAGTATCATCATCCCAGGAAGAGGCTGTACTCGCTCGTCGTCATTCCCCAGTCCTCTTTCCGCATGGCCCCTGGCACCACCGATCGACCCTCTGTCTCTGCCTTTGCCTGTTCTGGACATTTCATATATGTGGAGTCCTACAGTATGTGGTCTTTTACGATCGGCTTCTTCCCTGTAGCGTCATTCCACATGTTGTAGCATGTGTCAGAAAGGCCCCAATTTTAAATTTGTTCTTTCATGTAGAACTCTTCTGACCCTGTTGGAACTGCTTTCTGTGTGTGGTGTGAGGTTGGGATCAAATTTTGTTCTAGAGAGCGGCCAGGCAGTTGCTGCAGATCTGCTAATGAAACACTCTGTCTCTCCCTGACGTGGGCCACATGGCAGGCGTGCGAGCTTCTCTGGTTCCCGTCTGTCCCCTTCTCCCCCCCGCCCCCCCCCCCACCACTTGGCTTTGGCGTCTTTCCATGGAGTCTATTCCACACGGAGCTCTCTGGACTCCCACCATCCTGCAATCCCACCACGTGGCTCGTGATAATTCTTGTTTTCACTGAACCAGTGAAGCACTGACCAGATGTGACGCTGCTGCCCGAGGTAACCGCCTGGAGCCCTGCACCTTCTCTTGCTCCGGACCCTTGGAGCCCCGCCGTTGCTTGTCACGCATAGGGTGAAGTGCTTGCCGAGACCAGACCTCCCGCCTCACCTCCGGCCCCCCTGTGTCTGGGAACAGGGACCCCCTGTGTCTGGGAACAGGGATCCCCTGGGTCTGATGACCCTGCCACACCTAGATTTTCCCAGTTTCCTAAGCTGGCCCCATTGGCCACACGTCATGTCTGCACGTGGCTGGAGTCCCCTGGTGTCCTTCCCCCACCAATGCCTCCCCACTGTTCCTGCCTCCTTTGAAGGACAGTTGGCCCCATCACACAGGGCCTGGCACTCAGTAGACATCTGCTTGACATCGAATGATAAAAACAAAAGCCTTCCTTCCTGAAACTAGTTTATGTCTCCCTTTCTTGCTACTGAGGGGCTTGGTGCATAGATTTTGGGGCTCAGTAAATATGGGGTTCCCAGCCTTGCATGTGTGTTAGAATCACCCGGAGGGCATCTAAAATGCATATGGACATCCAGGCGCCTCCCCTGGAGTCTAATATCGTTGGTCTCATGGGGGAGGAGATCAGATGTTAAGAAGTCCCCAGGGAGTGTAGACGGAGCCATGCTGAGAGCCACTGGGCCAGGTGTGACTTGACCTCGGTGTGGCTAGGTGACCCTGCCAGGCAGGCTGGTAGACTTCCGTTCTTTGCCTCTATCAGTAATTTCCAATCATTCAGAGTGAAATCCGGGTTGCTGGGGGAGGAGACTGTGAAAGTGCCCTGTTAGTTTCTGGGCATGAAATTAACAGGAAGGGAATTCTTTTTCCCCTTTTCTCCTCTGGCTGGAAACAATGGCACAGTTTCAGTTGGAATTGCCAGGTTTCTCAAGCACCAGACGGAGAAATGAGGTTGAGTGTTTGGGCTGAGAACACCAGAGGCTACCAGGCAGATCCAAACTGGGCCTGTTCTCAATCAGCTAAGTTGAACACAGCCCCCTTGAGATTGCAGTATGGGGGGGCCTTGTGGTTTTCCCTGGAATTAAATGCGAGGCACCCCTAAGCAGGGTGCTGATCCACCGGGGCCTCCGGAGCTTTGCATGAAGCACACAAAGGGGCAGATAGGTAGCCAGGGGATGGCCATGGGTCTCAGGAGAGGCTGAGTGGCAAGCATGGAGAGATTCCAGTTTTCATTAATACAACTTTGGTTTTCTCAGTGCCAGTTAATTTTCTTTCTTCTGTGGATGGAGAGGGTGGGGCTTCTGTTTGGCCATTCCATTTCATCTCTTGAGTTGGTGGGGCGGGATTTAAGGTTTCCGTGATCCCTCCTGTCTTGGTTGGGAGGTGGAATCAGGGGAGGGGCCGGGTGCCAGCCTCTTGGCCCAGAGGCTGCTGGGCGATTGTTTTCACTGTGTGACTTGGGGCTTGATACTTAAGCTCTCTGAGGCTCAGGCTCCTCTTCACTCAACAGGGATAGTAATAACAGGGCCTCTCTCATCAGCTTGGTGTGAGGATTACATGGGGTGACGGTTGGGGTTTTTGCTAGATGCCTACTGGCACCTAGTAGATGGTCAGTAAAATTTGTGTGGCCAGTGGGAGAACAGGTTACCTCCCTTCTCAGTGCCCTGCGTGGGCGTGAGAACTCTGCCCTACATCCAGGGCTCTGGAAGTCGTTGCTGAGCTTGTGGCCGGCTGCCTTGGCCCGGGCCCCTCTACACGCTCAGGTGGGCGGCCGAGCAGAGGAGGGGGCAGCAGGGGCCAAGGTGCCCAGCCCTCCCAGCCTCCCTGGCTCAGTGTGGCCGCCCCTGGGAGGTGTCCTCACGGGAACCTGATGTTCCCCTGATACGCTTCCCTCAGCCCTCTCGTCCTCATCCATAAATAATACGTGTCTCACATTTAGCCCGCACCTCCCGGAGCCGCAGTGTGTGCCAGGAAGCAGATGCTGATGGGCATCGGCTCAGATGCTCCTGAGCCTGCCTGCCACTGTCCCACCTCTGTGGCTTTGCTCACGCTGTGCCCTGCTCAGACTTGCCTTCCATCCCCACTGCGCTGATCTGCCTGTCAGAGTCCTGCTTGCTCTTCAAGGGTCAGCTCAGATGCTGCCTCCTGCAGGAAGGAGCCCCTGATTTCTCCCTGTCAGCACATCCTTGCCCTCTGCCCCCTCCCCCAGGCTGTACTTCTTCACTCTTTGCCCTTCAGCAAATGCGGTTATTCCCGCAGCTCCTTCGTTAGGCGGAGGGACCCTCACAGAGGGGGGCCATGCCCTTGGACAAGCAGGTGTGGCTGCTGGCCCTGCTGGTGCCTGGCTCTGTGAGCTTGGGCAGACCCATTCACTCTGCGAGCATCCTTCTCCTCTATAGGCCAGGCTTTCTGCCACCCTCCTGGCAGAGTCCCTGGGAGGGGCAGAGTGAGTGTACTGCACTGGGGTCGGAAGCAGCTTCTCGTGCCTCCTCACCTGCGTCAGGAGCCTTCAGCATTCCAGGGGCTTCTGTCCAGCACAGGATGCCCAGCAGAGGCCCAGGGTCCAGGGAGTAGGTGGGCTTGGGGTTAGAACATGCTCCAAGTCCTTTAAGGAGATGGACCATTTCCAGCTTCTGCTGGATCAGTGTCTGGGGCCTTGTCGAGGGACACCTAAAAGTGCCCTGTGTCAAGGGTGAGGGCAGCTGAGCGGGCGGCTCGAAGACCTGCTGAGCCTGGCCTGTGGGCAGGGTGGGGGGACAGAAGCCACTTGGGGACTGAGCATGGGCCAGCAGGACCGGGTCCCGCAGGAAGTGTGGTCTTTGCTGCTTCTCTAGAGCCCAGGGCTGCACTGAGCCACTGAGCCAGAGGGAAGGCAAGGCCTCTGGAGAGAGAAGCGGCGAAACCAGCTTACGGGGAAGCACATGCTCTCAGGAGCCGCGTCCATCCGCTGGGGGCAGAGATGGAAGCCTGGAATGATGAGGGAGCTTCTGTTTGATGAGGCCCTTCTGCCCCGATGGATGGAGCCGCCGGCCCTGGTGCCGACCCCTCTTAACGAAGTGGAAGGAGGAGAGAATTGAATCCCCCGAGTGGTAGTGTGGAAACGTCAGCCACCCCCACGGAGGAGGCCTGGGGCGGGGTGCGCCTGGGTCTCCTGCTAATGACCTGCCACAAAGCTCCTGTCCCCAAGACCTTGTGGGCAGCCCCGCTCAGCGGGAGGAGGCCGGAGGCTTGGAAGGGGACGCAGCTGGTTTGTCAGGCCCTGTGTGTCACTGTGCGTCATCGTGCAACCCCCGCTTCCAGCCCCCACTGCTTCCTCTGGGGGGAGGGGCTCGTATTTTCTCCTAAGCGGTGACAGCACGATTGGCGCTCTGTGCAGATCCCCGTGGCACTTCCTGCTTCTGTGTCCACTGCCCGCGCCACCTTGCCGGTACCCGCCTCTGCCTGGGAGCCCTTCCTGTGCACTCCCCAGCGGGGCCGTGCTGGGGCTTCACCTCTGTCCCCCACGAGCAGCCCCCCTAGTGAGCCCTGGGGCAGGTGGGCTAACTCCGAGCCCCCCGGAGCCCCCCAGCAGACTGAAATTGCTTTCATCCGCTCCTTCTCTTCCCCGCCTCACCTCCCACTCCCCTACCTGGGCTTCCCAGGGTCACCCCCACACCCCGCGTGTCCTTGAATCCCCTGCCTCACCCCGGCTAATATGTGAGCTCCTGGTGTGGCCGGCCATTGCTGCTGAGGGACATTCTGAGCAGCACTTGCTCTTTGCACCCGGGATGCTCTGCCTTCTGTGTCTTTGGCAGTCCCTCGTCAGGGTGTTCTGTGTGGGGTGTGGGTGCTGTGTTTCAGGCTGAGTACCTGCTGCTGGTGGGAGCTTGTAGGATAGGGAACTGACCCGCCGGCAGGATGCGTTCCTGTTAGGTCTTCAGGCTTTTCCTGAGCGAAAAGGCTTTTCCTTTTGCCTAGTGCAGAGTTGGTGAGGAGGGTTTCTAGGGCTGATTGGATGTGACCTCCTCTGGCTCCCACATTCTTACCATTTGGACGAACAGTGAGGCTGAGGCCACACTGCCTACCTGGGGAGGCTGTCAGGCTGGGGGAGATGTGACCCGGCCCCAGACTCAGCCTCTGAGAAGGGAGGGTAGACTGGTGGTCTGCACCTGTGAGGGGAGCTTGCAGACCCGCGGGCTCCGTGAGTCCCTCCCATCCTCGGGCTGCAGAGCCCTCCACCCTCCCCGGGGAACACAGGATCCTCAAGGAGGCCGAAGCTAGGGCTGACATTCTGGCTCTTGAAAGCAAGAATATTGCAGGCCCCGACCTCTTGCCGCCACCCCCTCCACCTCCCCCCAGATGGAAACTAGATTGTGAATCCTCCAGAATTAGTCCGGGGGGGGGGGGGGCCTGGGGAAGGTCTGAGGGGACACATTGGCCGGCCCATCCTGGGGTCCCTCTACCTCCTTCATTTTCCCCGCAAGCAGCCAAGCCGGGAAATGACGCATACCTCCCTTGGGGCCCCGTTCCTCACCACTGCAAACCCTGGGATTAATTTAATTACACGCTCATCTCTGAGAGGCTGGGGCTCAGAGGCGCCCAGCGGGATCACGAGTTGCCCAAGGCTGCTGGGAAGGATCATCCTCCCAGGGAGCCAAGCCCTCCGGGGCCTCCCACCCCTGCCCGAGAAGGCCCATCTTGCAGCCACCCTGCCTTGCCGCAGGACACCTGCTCTGACCCACGGGCGACGTGATGTCTGGCTCCTGGGCTCCTGGCAGGCGCGCAGAGCCTGGTCTGGGGAGTTGAATGTGGCAGAAGAAGAGGAGGCTTCTCTAGGACACTGGGGGGCAGCCTCAAATCCTCTTCAGATCCACTGGAGTGGGCAGACTCAGGCTGGCCCCGGGCCTCGGGAAAGGCCCCCGCACCGGAGCTGGGAGAACTCTGATGGGCACCCTTCTGCTTCCGTTGTGTCAGTGGGTGGCTCGGCGCCGTGCCAGTGCAATAATTTAATCCTTTCTCCTTTTTTTTTTTTTTTTTAAATAAACGGAAGATTTTTTTTCCCTATTTTGGAAGTAGATTATTTGAAAATTAGCAAGAAGGGGTGTGAATGAATTAAAAACTCCCTTGTTCCCTCATGTGAGCAGCGCCACCATCAACATTTCCACGTGCCTCCTTCTGGAATTCACTTCAACACACAGATATTTTTAAACGTTGAGAGCAGTTCTACTTCTCGTTTTGTGTCCAGTGCTTTCCACCGGCGTGTGAAGGTTTTTCCTTATTGTCGAGAAGAGAAATCCTTCCTAAATATCCTTTGAATGACAGGGTATACTCCTCTGCTTCTCTTGGACAAATAGTTATTTCCATTTCTGGCTGCCGCTGCTACACCATCTTTATAATTAGAATTCATTCTTTAGGGTAGATTCCATTGGAAGTACCGGGTGATTTAAAATATTTCAAGGCCTCCTCTCTTGTTTGGAAATTAGAAAGAAAAGTCCACCGAAGCCTGGTGGTGTGAAGTGGACTTTGTTCTCTATAGCTGCTTGGAGTTTGGGGCAAACGGACACCGGCGGGTTGAGCAAGGACAGCACCTTGGCCGGTGTCCACGTGTGGCCTCTGAGGGAGGACAGCCGGCCCGGGGGCCCTGAGGTCTGGTCCTGACGGCAGTGGGTGGGCAGGTGGGCTGTTGCTGGGTCATTTGTCCCGCGTAGCATTGCCTCTGCCCCTTCTCCTGGCACTGGCCCTGGACCCACTCTGCTGTCCTCTCTGCCATCCTGGGGAGTGTGGCGGACCCTGCTGGGGCCAAGGGTGCTGAGGCTGGTGGGCACATCTGCTGACTCCATCCCGCTCCACGACTCTGACTGCAGTCTGACCAAGAAAGGAAATGCCGGGAGCTCCCGGTTGACCCCAGAGAAATTGGCAGAGGGAGCTAGAACTGTCCCCATGCCGGGAAACTGGGGGTGGGGGCAGGGGCCCCCCTTCCCATGACAGTGAGTGAGCTGACGGCCTGGCTGTGCACGGGTGACAGGTCCTCTCCTGAGTTCGGGGCTGTGCCTGGCAGCGCGGGCCCACGGTGGGGGCTGCGGTGAGCGGTGGGGGGGGGTGGCTTGTCGTGGCGCCCGAGGACTGGGCAGTCGCGGAGCGTCCCGGAGAGAGAGGCTTGCACAGGAACCATGTCTTCTTTCTGGGACCCGTGCCAACTTCTTTCAACCGCATGGTGCTGTCAGCTCTGCTCAGAGCAACCAGGCACTTGGGGTCCTGAGCACCGACCCGCAGGGGGAGCGGGATGGTGGGGAGAGGGTCTGGCAGGCTGGGCCCGGGGCTCCCCAGCTCACCCGCCCGCAGGTGGGGGACCCTGGTCCTCTTGGCCTCCTCATCTGGAAAGTGGGGAGGATGTCTGCTGGACCCTCACCAGGTGGGTGGTGGGTCTTCCCTCCCCCACCGACCCCACCCAGGGGCAGACCACGCAGGGGTCCGCTAGTTATTTGGGTCTCCTTGTCTTAACGTGTGACGATGAGAGAGCTGGGAGGATCTTTGTAGTTTTTGCCCACTGTTTCCCAGTCAGTGTTCCGGGGAACCCTTCCTGCTGACAGCATGAGGACCCAGAGAGGTGGGGAACCCCGGTTGCACCCCAACTCCGTCCCAATGCCCAGAGGGGCCTGGCACACCCTGAGCCGTCAGGCCTGTTGGCGTGGGAGTGATGTGGGAAGGGATGTAGGGAGTGTCCATCAGTCCCGGCTGGTTGAGAATGAACTGAGGCAGGAGGGCAGGGGGCAGGCACAGGGCATGGACTCTAGTGACCACCGGCTGAAGAAGGGTGCGAGGAAGGCCTTTGTACAGCCGCGGCCACCGGGCTGGCCAGGGTCCCCCGCCCGGGCAGGTGGGATCTGCCCAGCGCCGGGCACGCACGCGGGGTCCAAGTGGGGAGGCCCTTGGGGTCACCCTCCTGGGGTCCAGCCCCCCCTCGCTGCTGCCCTGAGTTGTGCCGCAAACAAGGCCCTTCATGTCTCAGAACCTTGATTTCCTGGCTGTCAAAGGGAGCTCTGCAGAGCTGGGGGCTCGGTGAGGTGGCGTGGGGAGCAGCAGGCCCCCCCAGCTGCCTGGTAGTCCCCAGTGCCATCCCCGAGGCTGAGGGCGCCAGGCCTGGCGGGGAGTGGCCCTTCTCCCTCTCTAGAAGGCCGGCATTCCTGAGAGCTGACTGGTGCTGACTCGGGCTGGAAGAGCTGGTTGTGTAATTCCCCAGCAGCTAGTGGGTGGGCCCGGCTGCCCCCCCACTCCCGGCCCCGGCTGGGCTGATGCTCCTGGGCCTGGTCCAGGGCTGGGTGGGCGGAGCTCCTGAGGGTCCTTCCCCTGTGCTTGGAGAGCAGCTCAGTGGGCAGAGGGGCACCTGTGTGTGGAAGCTGGGGTAGCCTCAGAGAACGGCCTTGCCGATGGGCAGGCCCAGGCCGAGCCCCAGGGGAGGGAGGGCAGGCCATTCTGGGGAGGGGGCCGCCCGCTGAGCACCAGTGGGGGAGGGGCACCACATCCGTGTCCCCAGGGGGCCGGGCTCATGGGCCATGCCAACTGTGTGCTGGGGTGGGCAGATCTTCATTTTCCCACCGATGCATGATCGTCCAGCTTGTTCTCTGACAGCACCCAATCCCTTTTAGCCCACCCCGGTGTGTTAAAAGTCCCGTGGGGTCCGTCTCCCAAGGCTGCAGTGTAGAGAGGTGGCTTTGGTTGAAGGTGTGGTGATTTCTGAGCCAAAGGGCTGGTGGTGGAACCGTGGAGACTCTGTCCTGTCGAGGGCAGGTGGGTGCAGTAGGGGAGCGGTGGCTGGCCCAGTGGGTGGCGTGTAGGCCGGTGTCTGGGCCATGTGAACGCCGGCGAGGTGCTCATGTGGATGAGAGGCGCTAGCCTGTCCCTTACCGGGTGGCTGCAGCCAGGCAGGGAGGTGCCCCGTGCATCCAGGTGGGGACCTGACTGCCCACCTGCACGACCGCACCTGCCAAGATGGTTTGGTCCCCTTGCCTTCCCTGCCCTGTGGTCCACATCCGTCTCCTGGGCCCTCTGCTCTGTTGCCCTGGGCTCCCACCTCGGTAGTCTCCCTCATCCCAGCCTGGCCTGCAGGGACTTAGTCCTTGCTTTTCTCCTCTGCCGGCCCAGCCGATCTCTAGCCTGCTGGGGAGGCAGGACCAGGGCTCTGGGAGTCCGGGTGGTGGAATTTTGCCTGCCTTTCTGATGTGATTGTAAAACAGGTCAGTGTGGTGAGGGAGGGTGGATTTCAGAAACCCTGCTGCATTCCGAAACTGGGGGTGCATGGTTGGGGAGTTTGTCACTGGCTTGGCCCAGTACCCGGCTCCCGGCTGCTCTCGTCAGTAGAGTCCTTCCAGAATGATGGTGTCTCACTTGCATTATGTACCCCCTCCTCCCGCCCCAGCTGTGAATTGTTTAGAAGTTCCTGTGTGTTAGGCAGGGGGGAGCAGAGGAACCCTGGATGCTGACTCGGTATGCTCAGGAGACTCAGTTTCCCCGTAGTGTTGGGGAGGGGGCTCCCTGGACCCCATTCCCTGCTGTGCGCTGCCCCCTGGCTGTGAGGGTCCTGTCGGGGATGTTTGGGAGCACTTTTTGGACGCGAAGTATGACAGAGGCTGAGGGAATAGGCACAGGACACGTGGTAAGGGAACCCCTCTCCTTTCTGCAGGTTCTGGAAACCCCGGCCCAGAGGCTTCAGTCAGGGTGTGGGTCTCTCACTGGAAACCGAGTCTGCCGCGATTAACGTGCTCCCCACTTGTGTCGTTACAGATCCCTCGTCCACCTACATCAGGCAGCTGGAGACCAAGGTGAGGCTGCTGGAGGGGGACAAGGCCCTCGCGCAGGTAGGCTGGCTGGGGGGGGACCGCGGGGCGCAGTGCCTACTGCACTCTGGGGGCCAGCGTGAGCCCTGCCCCTGACCCCCCGAGCCCCCGCCCCCCTGTGTCCCAGCTTGCCTGGGGCTCCCTTCCCCCCTCACACCCATAGCTGCCCACCTGCCCCACTGCCATCCGAGGCAGCCCCTGGAACTTTGGGGTCATGGACCTTATCCTCACTCCATGGCCTTTGGGATGTCCCCCAGTGGTCTGTGAGCTCCTCGGGCCAGTCCTGGGCCTGTCCCAGAGATGGTGTGGAATGCACAGTTGCTGAAGAAGGGGCTGCTTTGGCCCTCAGGCAGACAGATCGAGGCCGGGGAGGGGGCTGGCATGCCCCCACCCACACGGAGACCTCCCCCCTCCTGCCATGCTGATCCTCTCCCGTCTGGGGCGCACTCTCCGCCCTCCTGGGCCTGGCTGGTGCCCACAGACAGATGAGGCTCTGTCTCATCCCCAGCACGTCGCCAGCACAGGGATGGCGGGTTAGAGGCTGGAGGATGAGGGCAGTGCAGGGGGGAGGCCGGGCAGGGTAACAGCCAGAGCACGGGGGGACAGGCGGCTCTGTTCCTGCTGAGTGTGGCTGGAGCACGGGGTGGGGTCATGACTGTCAGGACGAGGGCCTTCTCTGCTGCGGGTGGGGTGGGGATGGGAGGCTGTGGTCAGCCCTGCACGGGGTCCTGGGGGCCTGCCGGCTTGGCCAACCCCTCCAGCCTCTCTCTCCCTCATACCCATCCTGGGCTTGATCTCCCCCCCCCCCCCCCCCCCCCCCCCCCCCCCCCCCCCCCCAGCCAAGTGGCAGCCAGAATGCCCAGAGCGTTTCTCTGGGAACCAACCCCAGGGAGGGCTCAGCTGCCTGGCCCCGTTGCTAGGCGACCAGCAGGCTTGGCGCCACTGTCCTGCTCGGAAGCCCGTGGCACCCTCTCTGCCCCTGGGCGGCTGCTGGGAGGCTCAGGGCCCAGGCACGGAGTACAGCCCCCACCACTGCCGTCCTGCGCCTCACCCCTACGTGGGCTGCGTGGGCAGTTCCCACAGCCTAGCAGGACTGGGCCGAGTACATGGTTCACCCCCGACTCCTCCACACCCCCAAGGCCACCGCACCCATGTTTAGGTGTGGAGCCAGGCATCGAATTGCAAGGCTGGTTCGGTGACTTTATATGGTTTCAGGTCCTGTGTGGCAGAAGGGCTTGGCCACAAGGCTGGCTCCTTTGGCTCCTCGGGGCTGGGGGGGGGTGCAGGGAGGGGCTGGGGTCTCATCTGGCTGGGGGCTGGGGCACCTTACATTCCATGTGGGCCTGGTGTGGGCTGGGCTGCAGGAGCTGAGGCCGAAGTGATGCCAGGAGGAGTGGGGGTGGTGGGGGCCAGCATTAAGGCTTGGGGGCCTTTGCTTTGGAGCAGGTACCTGTCCTGCTTGCTGCGGCCACTGGACAGCAGAATGAAGGCCAGGACCACGATCTGGACCCGAAGCCTTGGGTCAGTGGCCTCGTGAGTCTGTCCCTATCCGACTGTTCTTTGTTTCATGGTTCCCTTGGAGAAGCAGGTTGAGCGCCCAAAGCCCCGAATTCAGGATGCTGTTTGCCATGTTGTTCTGTGGTCCAACTGGGCATTGCTTGTGGCCCCTTTTTCACAAAGACAGGCGTGTCCCCAGCCCCGTGGCCCCTGCTGTCCCGGGCCACATTGTCCCATTGGGAAAATACACCCCAATTCCCAGTGGTGGACCTGGCTGTGGACTTGGGGGAAATGTGCACACCATGGAGGGGCGGCCCTTCTATTCCTTCCTCCCTGGGGGCACCCCTGGTGTCACAAGGGAGGCCCCCCCATAGCTGGGCCCACTGGCCCCATGCCCACACGTACAGAGGGGGAGGTTGTCAGGGGCCCTGTGTCTGGGCGTCAGGGCATGGCAGCTGTCTGCCCGCGCCCCGCCCCCAAGCCTGCTCAGACCTGCTCCCAGGGGTCAGACCTGGGGCCGTGACCCGGAGGCAGCAGCAGTAGGGTTCTGTCCTCCATGCCTGGGCCGGGCCTGCTTGGCAAAGATGTCCATTAGATGGAGGGATGCAGAACGTTGCCGGGATCCAGGCTTGCTGGCTGTAGGCGGTTAGACTGGGATTTGGGGACAAGAACGAGCTTTTTTCTGGCTTATGGCCAGTAGCGGGCAAGTACTGGGAGCTAAGCATCCAGCACAAAGGGCTCCAAGTGTCTTATTTCTCTGGTAGAACTTTCCTTTCTCGCTGAATGAACGAAGCCTCGCGAAGCCAAGCTGCTGTGATGGTAGCCGTGTGGACTCGTGTGGGTCCTGGGGTTGGGGCACCCAGGACCCTTCCCTGGTCTCTTCCTCAGCGGGACTCTGCCCGGGGTCTCCCAGTGGGCGGGTGTTAGGTCCACACCCAGCATCCCAAGAAGGGGGCAGCCCCGTGGTGCTGGGGCCTTGGCCCCCGCAGTGCATTGTGCGCCTGGCTGCAATAAAAGAGTTGGCCCTCAACCTACAGTCCGCAAGAGCACCCGGGAGCTGTTGGCGTTGGCGGGATGTCTCCGGGGTCATGGGTGGGACTCCTGCTGTCCCTGCCACCTGCTGTCACCAGAGCTTGGCCTTGAGGGTGGGCCGGTGGTGCTGGCTGCAGAGGGGGGCACCACTGTTCTGAGCCAAGCAGGAGAGATGAGAGAGAGACAGAGAGGGGCCCCCCTGGCCTGCTCTCGGCTTCCTGGTGGCAACTCACACCTCACTTGCTTCTGGATTCCTGGGGCAGCTCAGATGGCACCACTCTGCTCACCTGGAAAATGGGCACTCACACACTTCGTGTGTAATTGACGGCTTTAGGGGTACAGGGGTGACCAGGCCCAGGCCTGAGCATCTCCTTGACCTGGTTGGAAGGACTCATGTGCATAGGGGGCTGCTGCAGGCCCACGATGACGGTCCTGGCCTCATTCTAGGGGAGTCCAGGGAAGAAAGGGTTTACTTTTTCTTATTCCTCAGGAGGAAGGCATGGCCTCCTACCGATAGCCTTCCCAACCACCCCCAGGGGGGCTTGGCACTTAGTCTGAGCTCTCAGCCCTGTGAGCTGCTAGTTGTCATGATCCTCCCTTGGGGAGCTCGGCCCCCACGTCTGCTGGACTGTCAGGTACTTGGGTTGGGCTGCTGGCTCTCTGTGGTCACATCTGCCTCTCCAGCGCTTAGCACAGCTGGACTAGGTAGATACATCTTGGGGAGCCCCTGGCCGTCCACTACCCAGAGTCCGAGGCTGGGAGGGGAGGCTGGCTCTTGCCCAGAATAAGGAAGTTCTGCTTCACTAAGGTAGTGAACATGCCATCTTTGGAGGTAATCAAGGGATGGATGACCATGTTTGGGAATCCTGGAGAAAGAGATTCCTGCCAGGGGTGGGATTCTGGCCTGGACCTCATGGGCCTGGCTTGTCGGACTTGATGATTCTGGCACTTAAGTCTTGCCACCGAAATCAAATTGCAGAAACCTCCAGCTCTGCAGAGAGTGGAGAGCACCTGCCTTTTGGCGAGAAGTGGGAGAGAGCAGGATTCGTCTTTGAACCACCTTCAGGGGACGTGGCTTCAGGGTTTGGGCAGGAGGGCGGCGAGCCTCTGCGGCCCCCACTTCCCGCTGCCCCCGCCCCTCCCCTCATGGCCTCTGTTTAACTCCAAAATAGCTTTAATTAAAAATGTGCCAGCGTGTTCACAGAAGTAAATTACTATATTGCAGTTCGTATTTTCTTTCTCGCGTTGGCTTTAAAATTTCGTCAACACAGCTGCTTCCTCCGTGATGATTCATTTCGGGCCCCCCCGCACACGTTAGTATTTTTTCCTGGGGATTCTGTGCCCGGCTGGGCTGGGCTGGGCTGGGGGCAGCTGGCATTGACGCTGGGGCCTGGCTCCTTCGGTTCCCGCGGTTCCCTCCCCTGCTGGGCTGAGAAATGAAGCCTCCGTGTTCGCCCAGGAGCTGGCTTTTCAAAAGAGCAAGAAGTGCTTGGGCGGATCTCCCGTGGGGCAAATGGGCCGCCGTGGAGGGAAGTGGAGGTGGCCGTGCAGGCCTGCCCCCCTCCTCCTCACCCCTGTGCCACGCCGCGCAGGGTTGCTCGAATGCTCAGATTGCAGGTGACCCCAAGATTGACACCAAGGGTTGCTGTAACAAAGCATACACTGGGTGGCTTCAGCGACGGAAGGTACTTTCTCACGGTCCTGGGGGCCATGGGGTCAACAAATGAACCTGGGGGGGCACAGTCCATCCTGCAGCAGTGGTGTGGCGGGCCTAATTGTATAAGGAAGTGGGTTTGGGCCCTGGAGTTCCAATTGGAACCTGAGTTCCAATGACCCATGCTCCAGCACTCACCTGCACTGTGGCTTTAGGCCACATGCCTTCTGTCCCGGTGCCTCGGTTTCCTGACGTGGAAGACGGGGGTGACGGTGCTGCCCAGTGCAGCGTGCGCCATGCTGACTGTAACCTGGGGGGTGCCCGGCGCGGTGCCCGCCCGCCTCTCCCTTCCCTGGTCTCGGGGACCTGGGATGTTCGAGGCCTGGCAGGCTTGAGCCCACCTAGCTGGGCTCAGGCCTGGCCCGTCCCTGAATGAACGGTTCCTCTGTGGCCCTTGTCTGCGTTTTAAGCCATACAGGCTGGGGGACGGGGGAGCAGTCTGCCACCATCTCAGCCCGTGCTGGACCTCAGTCCTGTTGTCTGAGTGCCCGAGGAGGACGTGTCATCCCGAGTGGCTGGTTCCCTTGCCCGAGCCCTCCAGAGAAGCTGGCCTCCAGTATTTCCGTGGTGGTGTCTTCTGTGACATGTCGCCGGTTGTCCGGCTCTGAGCCGTCCCCGCTCTGCCTGGCTGGTGTCTAGGGTTGGTGGTCACATCCTGCTCCCTCTGTTGTGAGTGGGGTGGTCTCTGCATCTCTGGAGGGCTTTAATTACTCCGTTAGCAGAACCTTAGAGCCGGTCCAGGCTCTCCCTCGGCCAGGGAGGAAGCCTCTTCTTTCCAGCATCTGAGCACTTGGTCTGGCTAGCAACGTGGGCAGAAAGAGACTAGGAATTCCACCTCTGTCCCCTCTGTGCCCGAGGCTTAATCACTGTCCACTGTGAGCCACATGCTGGGTGGCCGTCAACGCCAAGCCCGGGACTCCAGAGCCACAGGGCCTGGTTCAGATCGCCCGAGTGCCGCCTTACCAGCGGGGCGGCGTTGGGCCCAGGGCTTAACGTCTCTGTGCCTCAGTTTTCTCATCTGTCAAATGGGACACCAGTGGTGCCCGCCCCAGGTTTAAAGGGACGATCCTGCAAAGCACCAAGGTCCAGGGCCGGCCAGCAGTGAGAGTCGTGGGCCCTCCAGCAGCTGGGCGCCCTTTTTGACCCCAATTTACGTGCAAGCAACAGAGCCCTGGAAAGTTGAGGAGTTGCTCAGACTCACCCAGCCCAGGTGGGATTTGCATTTAGGGAGTCTGTGCCCCCACTAAGCCCCCTCACCTCCTCTTGCGGGGTCCTGTGGCCTGTCTCTCGCTCACCTTATTGGAACCAGTACTGGGTTGCCGAGGGGACCCGTGAGGGTCGACGGTCACTGTGGCGGATGAGACCTGGGCCATGTGCTGTCCCGTCAGCTGCAGGCCACTGGTCCTGGGCAGTACGCACACCCCCACGTTTGGAAACTGGGATTTAGGGCCGGAAATTGCATGGGGCGTGGGGATGCGGTGCCATGTCCCCTGCGGAGAAGTCCTATGAGCCATGCACCAACCACACGTGGTTCGTCCGCGGCCTGCTCTGAGCGCTAATTAGGAAGAGCCCTCTGGGCCCCCAGCCACGCCGCAGCCGCGTTCTCCTTAATGGCCTGCAAATGAGTTCTCTGAAAACTAAAGTGGCAACGAGAGAAAGCCAGTCCGGTGGGTAGGTGGTGGCAGGGTGCCCTTGTGAGCGGCCCCGCAGCACCCCTTCCCTTCCTCTGCCGGCTGGCGTGCCGGGATCTTGGGGCGCCTCTGGGCCAGTGCAGCCGGCCTGTCGGGGCTGCGGGGTCCCCGTGTGAGCCCCGGGAGGGCTGTGAGCGGGCCGGGGGGCCCGGTCAGTCCTTGTAGACGTGGGGGTGTCTAAAAACGTGGGGGCTCTCTGGAGGTGCCCGCCCCGGCCCAGCCGAGGTCCCGGGGGTCCAGGGGAGGGGGGTAGGGTGGGGGTCGTGGCTGGCGTTTGCTGGGTGACACCACTCCTCTTGCCTTCCAGTTGGCCCGTCCCTACGGCCGCCCGAGAAGCTGGCTTCAGGTAGAGCCGCCTGGCGGGATGCGTGTGCAGTGGTGTTTGGGGTGGGGGCTGCTTCGAGTGCTGTGTGCCGCTCTGTCTCCTGTGGGTCCCCTCCCGTCCCTTCCTGGGAGCTGACCACCACCAGGGTGCCCTGGCCCTGCCCTCTCCGAGCGTGCAGTCGCGGGCAGCTTCACCACATGACACAGCAGCGGAGCCAGGAGCCCGCGGCCTCCGTGGCCCTTCTCACCCAGCTCTCCCGGCCCGAGTCTGGTGGTCCGAGTGGTCTCCGGACGCCCCTACATCACTGCTCACCCCGGAGCCCCCACAACAGTCCCCGTGTCACCTGTCAGACCCTGCCTCCCTGTCGGGCGCACTCAGGAGCTGCTTCTGCGTGACACGGTCCCGCGGGGACCCAAGCCCTTTGGGAGCAAGAGGGAGGGGCGAGACTAACTGCCCGGAGTGAGCCCACCCGCAGCTGCTGCCCAGACAAGGAGCCCCAAGTGGGCAGGTGGGGGAGGTGGGCGGGGTCCTCCCTCGCTCTCCTGCCGTGGCCCTTTTCTGCTCCAGCACCCCTCTGACGGTGCTCCCCAGGAGTCCCCTGGCAGGCGATGGCAGGGGAGCTCACCGCAGGACCGCGGGGGTCCGGAGAGACTGGGGTCGCCTGAGTGCACGCCGGCTTCGAGCTGGGTGGCGATGCAGTGCCAGCCCTGGACAGAGTCCTTAAGTGGACTTGGGGGCCCTGCCGGCTCCTGGGTCTCGCCCTCCCAGTGGGAAGGGGCAAGTCTATGTCTGCACTCAATGTTTCTTTTACTTTTAAGGATGTGGGAGTCCCGCCCACTCTGCGTGGCAGATCCTTTCTCCCTGTGTCCTAAGGGACCCATGTTTGGGATTGCGCTCCCTGCAGATGCAGGCCCAGCCACCCCAGAAGGCCCTTTCAGCTCCACTTCTCCTCCGTGATAAAACCTAGGGATTTCATTCTTCCAGGGCACCAACAGGCGAATCCCAGAATTTTTAATTTGGATTTAAGTGCAATTATGGTCCCTCATTTTGATGCATCATTAGTCACATCGTCCCTAATGAGAGATTGTACATTTTTCCCGCCAGCTTTGTGGGTCGTTAATAAAGTTCTGTGGACGTGCAAATATTTATTGATGATCGCTGAAGGCAGGGGTAGGAATTGCACACACTCATTTAAACCCGCCTCCCGCCCCCTTGTACACACATGTCCTCCCAAGGAAATTATCTGGGGGGGGTGGGGGGGGGGGAGGAAGCAACATAAACCTGTGTTTTCAGTAACAACACACACGAGTTGCTTCTGAACCCATTTGGTCCCGGGCCAGAGGAGCTGTGGAGGAGGTGAGACTCAGCCCAGAGGAGGATCTAGACGGTGTGGGCGAGGACAGGGCAGCGTCCAGCTGTCCTGGTCCCAGGGGCTGGCCGGAGAGGGCGGGGCGGTGGCTCAGATCCTTGGCCGCGTGGCCGAATGTCAGTGTGTGTGAGCTGGGCTGAGCCTTACACCTGGTCCCTTTCGCCAGCCTGGCGAGGCCGGTGGGGGATGCTCCCGCAGAATGGAGTCGGAGGGCCCGGCGAGGGCCTGGTGGCACTGGGTACAGACGCTCGGTGTCATTGGGTTTAGAACACACTCTCCGTTGGAGAGGTTTGTAAGTGTCACAGATGCCTGGCCAGGAAGATAATGGCCTTGGAGTGAAGCTGGGTTGACGCCCCCACCCATGGTGGGTGAGTCAGGGAGGCACAGGTGCCCTGATGGGCGGAGGGGTCCCCCGAGGTGGGGAGTGAGGGTCGGCACTGTGGCCTCTGTGTTTTTGGTGCCTGGTGACAGGGGGCCTCCACTAGATCGGGCGTCTGCTGGGCCAGGGAGGACTAACGTGGCTCTGGTTCGCAGCTGGCCATAATCAGGGGTGTGGCAGTCACATTTTAAGGGTTCCTGGGGATACCCTGCCACACTTCAGGGGCCACCCTGGGAGGGGGGTCCTCATTTCTGTCCCCTCTGTGCCTCTTGGTGACCTCTGTTTACACTCAGTTCCTCCCGGAGGCCATGGGAATGTCCCCCGCTCTGGCCAGGTGCCTGGGTGGGGGTGGTAAGCAGGCGAGCGATTGCGTGGATCTGCTTTCTGATATTTGCCCTGGCAGCCTGCACCGGGCACCTGCCTTCATTGTGTTTTTACTCCAGTCCCCCAGCCACTTCCAGAGTGCTGCTGTGTGTCCCCTGAGCCAGCCCCTGAGACCGAGGGGGTTGGACCTGGGTCTGATGGGGATGGGAGAGCAGAACACAGGGAGTCGGTGAGGCTAGAGATTCATGAGGAGTGGGGTCTGGGTCCAGCAGTTGGCAGGAGGGGAGCAGGCTGCGTGTGGGTTCCTCCGGACCAGCAGGGAGGGGGTTGGTGCGCAGGGGGAGGGACCCCCAGGTGTGGTTGCTGTGCTGTCTTGCTCACCCTGCCCCTGCCCTCCAGGCTTTGTTTGGGGACTTAGGGGACATTCTGCTGTGTTTTGTCTGCCCAACAGTGTGCCCTCAGTTCCTTTGAAGTAGAAAAGGATGTCTGGGTCAGAAACACCCCCTGGGCTCTGAGTGATGCAGAGGGCCCAAAAGGCCACGGCTCCTTCTCAGAGGGCTTGTGTTGAATTAAGCGTGACCACTGGGTCCCCTCCCTCTGCGGATCCCAGCCCCCAGCCCCCAGCTTCTGGGGGCATTTCTTTCCTTCCTTCCTCCCTTCCTTCCTCCCTTCCTTCCTTCTTTCCTTCCTTCCTTCCTTCCTCCCTCCCTTCCTTCCTTCTTTCCTTCCTTCCTTCCTTCCTTCCTCCCTTCCTTCCTCCCTTCCTTCCTTCTTTCCTTCCTTCCTTCCTTCCTCCCTCCCTTCCTTCCTTCTTTCCTTCCCTCCATCCCTTCTGTACCTCCCCCTCCCTCCTTCCTAAGCAGGCACTCGTTCCTGTCGACATAGAGGGGAGAGACGCAGGGCCCACATTTGGGAGCTCCTGTCTGATGGCAGAGGCTGAGGGCAGCCTGAGCAGCGCACAGGGACAGGTTCACCCGTGGGAGGCGGGAGGACCCCGGGGGCTGGAGAGAGTGTTCCGCAGGCCAGGCGCGGGGACCCCAAGTGCAGGAGGCTGGAGCAGAGGAAGGAGGGAGTACCACATACTCATTTACTGCTTCATTCTGTTCAAGAAACGTTGATAAAGCATGCACTGGGGGGCAAAATGAAGCCCCCTGGCCTCGTGGCACCAGCACGTGATGGACTGAGGACCCATGGAGCAGGGAGAGGGGAGGGAGGGTGCAGCCCACTGCCGAGGGCGGGGGGGCTGGCAGGAGCAGCTTGCCCTGTCCTGAAGGCACGGTCCTTGGCCCCCTCAGCACAGCCGCTCACCTCTAACCTGTCCCTCCTTGCCCCACAGCAGGCAGGCTCTGGAGAGTTCCGGACTCTGCGGAAAGGCTTCTCCCCGTACCACTCGGAGTCCCAGCTGGCGAGCCTGCCGCCCTCCTACCAGGACTCCCTGCAGAACGTAAGTGCCCCTCCCCTAGAGCCGCACTGCTCACCGGTGGACCCCGAACCTCCAGAATCCTTGGTCCACATTCCAGTGCAGGGGTGAGGCTCAGCCCGTCTCGTGACCTGCCCGGGCCAGGGGACGGTCTGTGGCTGAGCGGGGACTGCTGCCTGAGCAGCTTCCGGGTCAGGCGAGGGTGAAGGGTCAGAGCCTGGGCTCTGCCGGAGTGGCCCTCCTCCCTCTCCCCCCGCCACCCCCGCTGCCAGGAAGGGGGCTGGGCTCCTGGCCTTAGGAGCCTTGTGCGGGCCCAGCGTGCTGGTTAGAGGTGGAGGCCCACCAGAGTGACGTGGCCATGAAGGCCAGTGTCTGGAGGCCACGCGAGAGGCTGCCCCGGCCCAGCTGCCGCGCGTCTGTGAACTTGGCCACGGTGGGCGGGGAAGGATGCCCGATGGGGGCTTGGGGCAGTGCATTCACACTACCCAGGCTTTGTAACCGAGGCTCGGGGGGCAGCTTAAGTGTGGGGTCCTCCAGGGTGGTCCTGGGCTCTGGGGCTGCCCCACATGGGAAACGGAGGGGTGGCGGTGTGGGGGGGCCGGCTCTCTGGGATGTGGATGCATCGCCAGGACTGCTCCCCGTGTGACATGTCCAGAATACACAGGTCCGTGGAGACGGCACGTTAGTGGCTGTAGACGGCTGGGAAGAGGGGGAGTGGGGATGGCTAATGGGAATGGGGTTTCTTTTTGGGGTGATGAAATGTTCCATTGTGATGATCATGCAAAACCACTGCCCGCCAAACACTTTCCCGCATGAGCTGCGGACGATGGTGACCAGAGCTGTCAGCTTTGGTTGAACGCTCTGGGCAGCCAGCTGGGACAAGCCCCACGAACAAGACAGGGACCCTGGCCATCCCCAGGGCATGAGGGAGGAGCCGCCGGGCCGGCCTGAGGTCACTCTGCCAGGTGGGCATGTGGCCTGGCCCCCCCCCCGGCCCGGGGTCCCGGCACTGCTGTCTCCCCACGGCCCCGGTCAGCAAGGATGACCCCGGGGTGCCCCTGCAGAGCCTCGGGGGCCTCGGGGCTGGCGGCAGAGGCTGGGGCCACGGCTGGCTGCCGGCCAAGTGCTCTGTTGCTTCCCTTTTGAGGCCCTCACACCTCCAGGGATGCAGCTGCTGAGGCTGAGCAGGCGGGTCACCCAGATATTCCTCCGGGAGCCTGTGGCCGAGTTAGGCTCCCCGTGCCGCATGCCGAAGGGCCCCGAGAAGCCCGGGGTGCCGCGGTGGGGCTTGGCTCCCCCGTCCTCCACTCCGGCCGGCCGCGCGGTTCGTTCTGTGGGAACCCCGATGGCCGGTGGCTTTGGGGTCGGGCTGTGAAGGGTGGTGCATGTGTGCGCCGGCGCCGAGCCCCCCCGGGCCTAGAGGCCAGGGTCAGGGTGAAGCGACTCCGAAGCTGGGGGGCAGGTCCCTGGGGTGCACAGAGGGTTGGGGGTCCTCTGGGAGGTACAGCCACGGAGGCTGCTGAGGCAGCAGTGGAGGGCCCGGGGCTGAGGTGGAGGCCCAGAGGTTCTGTAGGAACACTCTCGGGGTGTTGATAGGGCAGCAAGCCCTTGCTGGGCCCTGGAGGGACCCTCTGTGCGGGACACTGTTGGGGGCACAGACTCTCCCCCACCTGGCTTGTCTTCTGTGAGGTTACCTGCAGGTCCCGGGGAGGGGGCGGTGAGGGCAGGTAGTCCACATGTCAGAGGGTCCCGAGGTAAAACAGATGACCCTGTGGGGCAGGGGACCCTCTTTCCTTGCCAGGCTGGCTGTCCCCACCCTCCCTACCTCTGTCCCTGTCCACTTTCCCCACTCCCTGCCCACTTGAGTCAGAGGCCGAGTGTCTGCCCAGGGCCCCCCCAGCTTCTCCCCTATGAGGGTCACTGGCCCGGGGGCCGTGGGGCAGGGTGCAGGGGCCCCTGGCCGGCCCTGGGACTCAGGACCCCGTGGAAGGAGCTGGTTGTGGAGGACCTGTTGACAGGTCCCTGGGGGAGACTGGTCTTCCTGCCCTTTTTTTTTTGGTCAGTTGACTTTATTTTTGAGCACACACTTCACTGGTTTTTAGCCTATTTACAGATCGGAGTAGTTACCAAGATAGAACATCTCCTTACCCCACAGAGGAGCTCCGCCCCCTTTAGCAGCCCCTGCCCACTCTCCCCTGCCTCGGCCCGGCGACCACGGATGCGCTCGTGCCTCTGCAGATTTGCCTATTCTGGACTTTTCTTAGCAACAGACCCCTGTAACAGGCGACCCGCTGTGACCGGCCGCTTCCGCGGAGCGCCGTGTTTCTGAGGCTCGTCGGCGCTGCCGTGGCCTGAGCCTCGTGCCTTTGCGCCGTCGGGCGATGTTCCGGGGGCGGAAGGTCCGCTCAGCAGCGGCTGCACATCTGGGCTGTGTCTGCCCTTCGCCCGTCGTGGGGAGCGCTGCTGTGAACATTGGACGTGTGGACGTGTGGACGTGTGGCTTCAGTTCTCTTGGGGACACACTGGTCTCCCCACTTTGGGCACCAGCTCTGGAACCCCAGACCCGGCTTGAGCCCCATTGTTCACCAGCGGTTTGGCCGTGGCCTTGTGTCAGACCCACTGTCCTGTCCTCGCCTGTCACATGGGGGTGCAGAAAGATGGCATCAGGGTTGCAAGCACTCAGCGGGCTGCTCGCCCTAGGGGTGAGGGTGGGGGGGTGCCGAGGAAGTGGGAGGTGTCGCCCGAGGGGTCTTCGGGGGGAGCTGTGCGTGGGGAGTGCCCCACAAGTACCAGTCCTCCGGCCCGCGGGGCCTTCGTTGGCAGCCTGGTGAGGGGGTCCGGAAAAGGCTGTCCCGGCCACTCCTGGCTTCCTTCCTGCCTTTGCTCCAGGGTGCAGCCCCCTGGCCACTTACAGATGGGACAGGAGGCCGGAGGTGCCAGGGGCCAGGCATCTGGGGCCTCCCACGCCGCACACGTGTGGCTGTCGCCCCCTGCTGGCTGATGGTGGAGGGAGCGCAGCCTTCGGCCTCAGGTGGATGCGTGTGTGTGTGTGTGTGTGTGTGTGTGTGTGTGTGTGTGTGTGTCTGTGTTTTCTCTGCCTTCCACCTGCCTCCCCCGAACCCCTCTGGGACACAAGAACCCTTTCCATCGTCCAGACGAGGAAACCGAGGCACAGAGTGGGTTGGGCCCTTCTTCAGGTCACAGCCCGCAGAGCCTTGCCCAAGCCCAGCTTTCCCGGCCCCCAAGGCTATGGGGCCCATCCTCTATGTGGAGCCCGGAGAAGGTCCAGAGGGGTGGGCGGATGGGGAGGGTGCAGAGGAGCTAGCCCGCGGCAGAAAGTTCTGGGCCCTGAGGGTCTCCACACAGCGTGGCCTGGCTGGGCAGGCCCCCAGGGTGATGGCCTCATAAACCAGCTCACCAAGTCTGCCTGGTCACTGGGGTTCAGTGACCGAGAAAGAAACCAAGACTCAGAGAAGGGACGGATGTGCTGGGAACCCCGGCTCCCGGGCCGCCTCCCTACCTGCTTGCACACATGCTGGCCGGGGTGCGTGGCGTTTTCTGTCTGGCCTCCCGCACTTGCTGGCTCCCGTTAGACCCACTCCCAGTGTCCTCTGACCTCCTGGCTTCTGTTGGCCCTGGGGAGCGCCATCCTCCAGTCCTTGTCTGGGCACTCCTTTTATGGGACCCTAAGCTGGGGTCCCCCTGCAGCCCGAGGCACACCACCTGGGCCAGGAATCCTTGTGGAAAAGCGGCTGGGGACCCTGGGCAGACACGCAGCCTCTGAAATAGGTGGGCCCAACACCAGAAGTCCCGATCCCCTCCTCACCTGGCCTTGTCCCCTGCTCCACGGGCTGTGGGGAGTTGCATGCCTGGTTGCCATTTAAAGTGTTCGCTGAGTGGCACCTGGGTGGCTCAGTCAGTTAAACGTCTGCCTTCGGCTCAGGTCATGATCTCGGGGTCCTGGGATCGAGCCCCGTATCGGGCTCCCTGCTCAGCCGGGAGCTTCTCCTTTTCCTTTTGTCACTCTCCTCCCCCCATTCCCCACTTGTGCTCTCTGCTCTCTCTCTCAAATAAATAAATATAATCTGTATTTTATTTTAGTTATATTTAGTTTTTGAAGGTGCTGAATTTGGTGGCATCCGTCAGGTGCCAGACTGGCTGGAAGCTCAGGGCAGGGAGGCGGGGCTCCGGGCTAGAGGAGTGTCCCTGCGGGTGGGGGTGGCGGTGAGGGTGAAGTCTAGTTTAACCCACTCACCTGGCGTCGGGGGAAGGGTGGCAGTTTTGGAGGCAGGCCCCCTGAGGCTTGCTGGGGGATCTTTGGCAGCTCCCGCCCTTCTGTGAGCTGCACTCACTTCCCCTGGGCAACAGATAACAGACCCTGGCCCTGGGCTGTGGAGAGGAGCCTGCGGGGCGGGGTGGGGTTCCGCAGGCGGCCGCCCTGTCCTCTGCCCTGGCCCCGGCCTCACACCCTGCCCCCTTTCCGCATCACTCAGCACCCCTGTCCGCCTGCGTGGGCCCAGGGACCTCTTCCTGCTGCTGGTCGCACCTCTGGCCACCACCCGGGAGCCATTCGGGACCAGCTAAAACGCGATTCCTTCCCCCAGGGCCCAGCTTGCCTGGTACCGGAGCTGTCCTCGCCCCCCTCCGCCGGCTACAGCTCTGCGGGACAGAAGCCAGAGGCTGTCGTGCACGCCATGAAGGTGAGGGCCACAGCCCGCTCCCTCGGGGGGCCCCCAGGTCCCTGGTGCAATGCGGGACCCGGAAGCTTCCACCCCACATTTGCTCGGAGTCCGTGGGTGTCTGAGCAGCAGGGCGGGAGGGGAGCGGCCCGGACGCCTGGAACACCTCGGGGAGGGAGTTGGAGGTGTGGGTTAGCAGGACCAAGTGGGCCACACGTTGTCACCCGTCTGCCATCCCAGTAGCGGGAAGCTGATACCTGGGCCAGGAAGGGGGCGGGCGGGCACTCCCTTCGAGTCGGAGAGGTGGGGGCAGGGCTGGGGTAGGACTTGGGCTCCGGCCTCCCAGGCCCAGCCTCGCCTGCAGGTGCAGCTCCGGGGTGGAGGGGGGCTGGCTCCCCAGCCCACGCCTGCCATGGCTGCGCCCCTCACCCCTCGTGTGCGTGGACGCGAGCCGGTGCGGGCAGTGACCCCACGTGTGCAAGTGGGTGCTGTCCTAGTGTCACTTCATCCAAGCCGGGGGCCCCGGGTTGCAGTGAGTGCACCTGTCCCAGGGTAGTCCACCCCGCCAACCTGTCGTCCCTGCTCCCAGGTGACCTGTCCTCAGCTTTGCCCCCAGTGGTGATGTGGGGGTGTGGCTTCCCTCGCGGAGGGTCGCTGGGGTGAGGGAAGAGGACCGGCCCGTCGGGTGTCTCCATGCCCCCCCACCCTAGCTGGCACCCAGAGGCTCAGGGTCCTTGGCTCCCGTGTGCAGCCTCCCCGCTGACCCTGCGGCCGGTTCCCCGCAGGTCTTGGAGGTGCACGAGAACTTGGACCGGCAGCTCCAGGACAGCTGTGAGGAGGACCTGAGTGAGAAGGAGAAGGCCATCGTCCGCGAGATGTGCAACGTGAGGCGCTTCCCGGGGCCGGGGCCCGTCGGTGCGGGCAGGGCGGGTCCCCGTGTGGGCAGCGCCACGGACCTGGAGGCCCGGCCTGTCCTCACCCCACAGCCTGTCCCACTTGTCCCCAAGAGGGGGGGCCCTGACCTCTGCAGGCCTGTCCGTCCCTGGAGCACCGCCCCCAGGCCCCTGGGACGGGTCCCGTTCAGCCCACGTATCCCACCCCTTGGCCCCGGGTGGCTGCTGGTCACACGGGTGGCGGTCAGACCAGAGGTGCCGGTGGGCCCCTACAAGGCTGGGGCTGCATTTGCTTCTGGAAGCCGGGCTATTTCTGTGGCCGCCCAGGCTGGGGAGGGCCTCACCCCCGACCCGCCTGGCCGGTGTGCTTCCTCTCTGGACCCTCGTGGGAGCCAGCAGGGGGCTGCACTGGGCCTCACCTGGGGCCTGGTGTCCTGAGCGCCCCCGCCTCCTAGGCTGCCTCCTGCCTCGGCCCCACGTGGCCTCAGTTTCCCCTCCCGGCCCCATGGCTCTGGGGACGTGGGTGATTTTGAGGGGCCCGAGGCAGTGTGGGTGCCCGGGGCCGGCGGGCAGGCTCGGGTGGGCTCTGCACTCACAGCTCGCCCCCGCCCACAGGTGGTCTGGCGAAAACTGGGAGACGCGGCCAGCTCCAAGCCCTCCATCCGGCAGCACCTGTCTGGGAACCAGTTCAAGGGGCCTTTGTAGGGCCGCGCCTCCGTGGACGTGGACTGGCCCCGCGGGGCGCCCAGGACGAGTCGCAGCCACCGCGTTCGTTTCCTGTGGTGAATTGTACATAGGCCGCCGCCCGCCGTGGCCCGGGCACCCTCCGTCTCCCTCCTCACACACCAGCACACGGAGGACGAGAGGCTGCCGGCCGGGCCCCGCGGCGGAGCGGCCCCGACAGCCTCGTTCCTGCTCTGGGGCCCCACTGCCGAGAGGCCGAAGGCCGCCCTGGGACGCCGGGTCCCGGGGTCACCCCAGGCTGGGCCCGGCCTTGGCGGAGGGGAGCCTTCCACCCCCTGGCTGCCACCCGCGCTGGGCAGAGGCCACTGGCAGCTAGACCCGACGCAGGGGGCACCGCTTCTCACCCCTCCGCTCTGGCCTGAACACCAGCTCACCGAGCACTGCGTCCCGAGTCGCGGACAGGGAAGCTTGGTGTGTGTGGCCGGCTGGAGGCCCCGAGGCCCTTCCTTTGGCAACTCCCCCCCCCCCCATGCCCAGCTCCCTGCTGCAAGCTGCTGCTTGGTTTCAGGGTTCTTGCCCCCAGCCCCAAACACACACACTCGCTGCAGAGTTCCCCCACCTCGGGCCAGGTCGTGCCCTAGCTTTTCGGGTCCCTCCTGCCCAGTGCCCGAGGCCTCTCCATTTCTGTGGTTCCCATGACGGGCCAGGGAGGTAGGAGGCTGAGCCCCACGCTCTCTCTCTCTAGGTGGGCAGCACCGGGCTGAGCTGGGCCTCTGGTAGCCCCCAGAGCCCGGCCCCAGCCGGGGTCACTGTGGACAGAGCTGCACGGACTGGCCCTTAGGAGACTTCTGCCCTCTCTGGAAGGAGCCTGACCTGGCTCTGGCTTTAATTGGCTGTGTGACCTTCAGCAAGTCACTCAGCTTCTCTGGGCCCCTGGTGGGAAAACGAGGTCTCAGGTTCTCTGGGCCGTGCTCACCACCCGAGGCCACCGGCTTTGTTCAGCCTGGGCCTCCGTCACGGCCCGCGCGCCCAGGTGGTCCATCCAGCCAGAGGCCGCTGCTGGCGGGGCTGGATGGAGCCAGGGACCGAGTGGGCCTCCACTGCCTTGCTGCCTCCTCAAAGGTGCTGTCACCTCCCCTCTCTGAGCCTCAGTGTCCTCCACTGGAGAAGGGACGGCCTCAGGCCCTCCTCGCAGGGCTCGGGGTCAAACGAGACCTTCAGTGTAAATGACCGTGTACAAACTATAGAGTGTGATAGAGAAACGTTGAAATGGTGGGGAAGGTGAGGCCCAGAGGGTGGGTGATCGGGGGCACATTACAGACGAGCTCCCGGATGCTGGGAGGTGGGCGGGCCACCGTGAATGCTGTTGGCACTGGCCCTGACGGCCACTCGGTCCGTCCGTCCTCCTCCACTGTCCGGTGGTGCTCAGCTCCGTGCCGCAAGCACTTGAAGAGCCCAGAAGATGGCTTTTGCAGCAGGCAGTCTTCATCCAGGCCCGCATGACGGACGGGGGCCAGGCGAGGGGATGGGGGAGGCCACCCTGTTCCTAGAGCCCCGGCGGGAACTCTGCGCCGTTCCCGCCATCTGTCGGCCATCGGCGCCCTTGTCGGTCGTACACTCTCAGGGGAAAGGCTCGCAGCCCTCATTGTGCCCAGGGAGTGCTAAGTGGGTGCTGGTGACGGCGACAGGCATGTTCCTCTTGCCCTGGGTGTTACAGGGAGCTCTGGGCTCTTCCTGGAGGGAGCTTGCCAGCAGGTCAGGTGGTGAGCTACCTGTCACTAGGGGTATGCATTTGAAGCTGGGGAACACCCTTGGTCATGGTACCAGGCAATTCTTGCCCTAGTGGGCAGTGAGCTGGGGGGCAGAGGCCCCCTCTGGATCTTGGGAGTCCAAAGAACCACAGAGCAGCCCGGGGGGGGGGGGATGGGTCCATTTTGGGTGGAAGCCACACCTGGGAGCCCAGTTGTCATGTCTGGATCAGGTTGGCTTGGCCACCACTGAAAATAAGCAATAAGTAAGGGCTCCTGGTATCTGCAGATCTGCAAACTGACCCAGGGAAGAACAGCTTTGACGGGACCGTCCCCGCTCCGGAAGGAAGTGACCCTGTCCCTCATGCTGTGGTGGCGTTCAGGGGTCAGGTGGAGCGTTTCTGCCTGGACCCTCCTGTGCCCCATGGAGGCAGCAGAACCAGGCGCAGACCCACCGCTGCTCGTGTTCCTGAGCCAAGTGCATGGGGATGGCTTTCAAGGACAGAACTGTACCTGTGACAGTCATCTAACGTAATAAGCTGTTAAAAAAAAAAAAAAAAAAGCCAGCAGCGCCCTGCCTGACCCCACGGGGCAGGGGGTGGGCGGGTGCAGTGGGAGCCCACAGGCTGGGAAGGGTCAGAGGAGCCTCACGACAGGGGCAGCCAGGGGCCAGGTGAGCACGAGTCCCAGCCCTGCCCGCAACACGGACGTGCGTCTGGTGACGTCAGGTGACCCTCCTCCCCTCCGGAGCCTTAGCTGTAGAAGCTCACGGTGGGGGGAGGGGTGTTGCTGAACTTGGTGCCCTTTCATAAAGGTCCCTTTACGTTTCAGATACTCTGATTCTAGATCTTGAAGCCCCGTGTGACACCTGTACTGGGGCTTCAGTTCCCACTGTGATGGATGTCACCCTTGCAGCCTCACGCCAGGTGGCCAAGCCCATCCTGGGATCAGAATCTGCTGAGCACATTTTTTTAGGGTGGCACATTTTTATCCAAAAGTTATTAGCTACACATCAGTGTTTAAAGAGAAAAAAGTGACCTTTCATTTTTTTTTTCTTGGAAACTTGAGAGGAAACAAAATACATACTACTGATTTTTTTTTTTTTTTTAAGAAACAAGCTAAATGCATGACTGCAGAGCGGTAGAGGTGTCTATTTTTCATACTGTAGGGGGGAGTATTTGTGCTGCTTTCTGGACTTGGGCTGGAACGTTCGGTTCCCGGCCCTGGGCCGTCAGCCATGCTGTTTTCCATGGTGGGTGACTGCCGTGAGAACCGGGGCCAGCCCCTCGCCCGGCTCCAGGAGGAGCTGGGAGCTGTGGACCCCTGTGCCCATTTCTACCTTCCACTGAACCACTTTGATTTGGGGAGAGAAAGAGAACTTTTGATAGTGTGGTAAAAACATTGATTTGAACTATTTTAGTAAAAGGAACAGAAGATTGTGATCGTGTATACTTTGCGTTAGATAAATAAAGGCTCTTGGCAAGCCTCCGTGGTGGGTGCGCAGTGCTTGTTTCGGGGGGGTCCACCGGGCAGAGGGCCACGGCCCCTGGGAGCACCTCAGGTGGGGGGTTCGGCCCGGTGCTGGAGACCACAGACGGCTGCTCCCTTGTGGGTCCTAGGGGCCCATGTTCTGCGCAGGCGCCTCCGACACTTCCACGCTGGGTCGGAACGCACCGGGTTCCTCCGAGGGGAGCCCATGCAGGCACAGGGTGTGGGGGGCTGGCCCGCGAGGACGGACCCAAAAGGGCGCTGCCTTGGGGGACGTGGGGTCAGGCCTGGGGCTTGTGAGGCCAGCGTCCCTCTGGACTTCAGACCCTGGGGCTGCTTACGGCCTGGGGCCCCACCTTGTGCAGAAGAAACAAAAGAGTCGTTTCAGAACGGGTTTTATTTGGATAAATGACCGAAGGAGCCGTATCTGTAACCAAGATGGAATTCACAGTATGTTGTTACATTCACACTTAAAAAATATATTTCTATGTACAGGAATTTGCAAATTGATGTAAACATACATTACTTTCCAAGTACATTTCTCCCCTTCTCTCTGGAGGAAAAAGAACAAAGCCATCCAACAAGGCAACCCCTTCAAAATAAGTTTAATACAAAGGATGTAAATATCTCCAAATCAAAAAAGTGGTTCGTCTGACCTACTGGGTGTTGGGAGGGAACGTCACGGAATGAAAGCGATGACAACAGCTTGACTTCAGATGGAACTGGACTATTTAAAATGGATTTTCCAGGAAAAATAGGCACTGATTTCTAGAAGGAAATTCACTCCTTACTGAAGCTATTTCTTGAGCCAATATGGCTGGTTAACGTTTTCACGAGTACAAATAACCCAGTGCAGGACCCCCCGACGCCACCAGCTGAGACCAAGCGCGCGGTCGGATCGAAATGCGCTGTGCGGGCTTATACTGAAAGCCCCTGGCCCCATTCTCCAGATTGGAGGACCACCCCAGCTTCATCTCGGGCCCGGGCCTTTCTTCCCATACTGCAACTGTCTAGCATTATAGAAGGTACCCTGCCGCTTACCCACTTAAACTACTCTTCAAGTTGATTAGAAAAACTTGTTAAAAAAAACAAAGGGGGAAAAAAAGGCATCACGTTATCTCATCCAGGCTGCCCGCCCCAGCCCCCCAACTGGAGGCATGCCAGGTGGGGGGATGGGTGGGGGCACGGGTGGCTGTCCTCCTGGGGGGACGGCCGGAGGTGGGTAGCTAGCCGGTGGCAGGCCCAGGCCTGGAGGAGGGTGAGGAGGGACTGCATGGGTGGGGGGCAGGCGTGGGGGTGGGGGTGGGAAGTTGGGGTTGTAGGTGGGGGGAGGAGGGGGATAGCCGGGAGTGGGGGGAGGAATGGCAGGAGGGGGGAAGGAGGCTGGGGGAGGGGGCACTGGCGGAGGGGGCGGGTTGGGCGGGTAGACGTGTGGGTGGTAGGGCAGGTGAGCCGGCGGGCCGTAGGCTGGGGGCAGGGCCCCGTAGGAGGGGCCCTCGGTCTTCATCATGGACTGCAGGCTCTGGTAACCCTCTCCGGACATGTAGGAGCTGGTGGTAGACATCCCGGTCATGTAGCTGGAGGGCGGCGGCGGCGGCGGCCGGTGTGGCAGCGGCGGCGGCTGGTGCACGGGCGCCGGGTGGGCCGGAGGAGGAATCTGGACTTTGGGAAGGTCACTGGTGTCCACGGGGCCCGGGGGCTCCGCCTCGCCTAAGGGAGCTGAGAGGGGAGGCTTCCGGTCTGCAGAGGAGAGACAAGTCACTGCCTGGCCCTGGGGTGGCTCCCAGGGCTTCCTTGTGCAGGGACACGTCCACGGACGACCTCAGGGTGGGGAAGGCCACCCCGGAAGCCAGGAGCTCCCCAGAGTTCTCATGCCCCAGCCCCCCGCTATAGCACCGGCGGGGCTGCTGCTCTTCCCCAGGGCCAAGGTCACAGAGAACAGCGACAGCTCTCGCTGCCAGTGCCCGCTGCCCCCACGAGGACCCGCTCCCCCCAGCATGGCCGGGTCTCCCTCCCCCGGTCCTTACCACCCCGGCCAAGGCCGAGCCTGCAGTGCTCGGAGCCCCTCCTGCTAGTACAGACGGGAGTGGGCCCTTCTGCTTGCCTGTCTCTGCCTAGAGACCGTGGGGCCAGGGCCATGTCACCTTAGTCTGCAGCACGGGCAGCGAGCGCAAAGTCTGCGAGGCGGGCAGGTGAGTGAGGCAACATTTAAAACCGTAACGAACAAGTCTCTGACATTCCCGGTGAAGCCGCCAAAGGAGCAACTCCGCCTGGAGTTTACTAAGAGAAGTGACCTCAGCCCCCAGCGCGTCCTCTCAGGAGCGCAGCCCCCCGCCGCCTTCGTCCAGAGCCTCACTGCAACATTTCTACCTGTGATTCCCCTCTGCATTCGTGGTCAGATACCTGCAGAATGACACCGGGACACCCCACCAGCGGTGGACAATCACTGAGAAAGTGTGTTCTTAGGATAATTCCTAAGGCGGCCCAGAAGTCAAGGGCAAATCACAGGAGCCAAGATCTCTGGGTCCAGAGAACACCAAAGAGTAAGGGCCACGAAGGGGTTTCGGGTCTCCCAGCATGTGGCCTCGTGTGCTCCCTGGGGCTCCGAGCAGCCCCGACTGTGCCGACACGGACGTGCAACGTGCCCAGGGTGGGCGTCCGCGGGGGCCTCACTGCTCTTGCCAAGTGAGCTGGGACATCTTCGCCCGACAGCCGCGTCCCTGGGGCCCAGCCTGAACGAACCAGCAGGCCCACCCAAGGCAGGAGGTCAGGCATGCCTACGGAGAAACGTGGGCTCCAGGGTAGGACCAGGGGCCTTTTAGTTCCAAAGCTGACCAGAGAACATAAAGTATGAACTTGAGGCCTGTGGACAAAAGGGCCAACCACCTTGAATTCCTTGTGTGTGTCACTTCACGGCGCCTGGGTCCGCTAACACGCTCCTCCACCTGTGAGACATCACTTCCTGTCACCTAAGGCTGCTGCCTCCCCAAGTCACCCGTGCATCCGCCTGTCCTCTGTAACTCGGCCTGGAACAAGTGGCCTCTCCAGGCACCTGTGCTGCTCTCTTCATCCTTGCTCTGACACCTGCCACCACCACCAGCCGCCCTCGGAGACATCCCTGGTGACCTAAGTGCCTCTTCCTGCCTCCTGCGCCTCATTAGGAACTGTGGTTCCCCAAACCACAGATCCTCCTCCTCCTCTGAGCCTTCTTTTCCACCCGCCTCCCATGAAGTAGTGATGGGACCTCGCTGGAGTGAGCTCCTGTGGCCTGGCCCCCCGATCCCTCTGCGTCCAGTTCCACTTCCAGCAACTGCGGCTGCCGGACTCCACGCTCCCTCCCACCGCGGTCCTTCTAGCAGCCCAGCTGGCTCCCACCACCTGCTGCCGGGACCTTCACCCTTCCTGCCTGCTGCCCGTGGTGGGAGCTCCGTGCATTCTGCGGGGCTCCTGACACCGTGCCCAGAACACCCTTGCCCCGCAGTGTGTAGCTCTCTCCCTGCCCTGGGCTCCCCAGGCCACCACACCTCTTCTCAGCCACACCCCTGGGCACAGGAGCTGGGGATCTGCGCTTGCTTGCAGGGGAGATACTACATAAATACTGAAATGACCTACTGCAGGTGCCTTTTTAAGCAGGCTTCATACTGGAATGGGAACTGTAGAATTTGTCCCAAAGCAGAAAATGATGCCCCTATTTTCCCAAAGCTTCTAAAGTGCTGACTGACCATAAGCAGAAAGAAATATAATGCGTGATACCTTTGCCCCAGGCACTCGGCGCTGGGAGCCCAAACGTGAGCCGTAGGGTGGGGCGGGCCGACCCAGCACCCCTCAGAACACACACAACTCCTGCCCACCCCAGCTCCCTGCTCATCTTCCAGAACGCTGCCCCAGGGAGAGAACACTATATCCCTTATGAGGCTTCTCCTCTGGGTTTACATGGCGCCAAGGAAGCTTCCCAGTTCCCTGTGGGCCTGTCGAGAACTCGTATGCTTTATTCTCCACTTGACTCTGAGCAACTGCTTACTCGTCCAAATGTACCCAGACGATGTCCTGCCACTGTAGGAAGCAGACGTGCGAGAGACTGGGGCCTAAGATCTACACCAGTCCTGCCGGGTCAAGGTTCATAAACTGTCAGGGCTTCGTCA
The DNA here is from genome assembly GCF_004348235.1 of Phoca vitulina. Taxonomy (NCBI): domain Eukaryota; kingdom Metazoa; phylum Chordata; class Mammalia; order Carnivora; family Phocidae; genus Phoca; species Phoca vitulina. The sequence goes on along the minus strand of NW_022589710.1, from coordinate 66,359,084 downwards.
GGGCTTTGTTTTCCTAAAACTGATTCTACACTTACTTATCCTGCACAGTTTGGCCTTTATGCACATAAGAGGCCAGAGAATATCCAGATATACTTGGAATTTACAACATCCTCAAAAGATCTGGTTTGTGAAAGACAAACACCATTTTTTGAAAGATCCTTGGTCATTATCTTCTTTTAAAATTTTGGCTACCAGGTCTCCCTTCTACAGATGTGGCCCGGGCCTTCCCGAGTCTGCCCTTCAAAAAAGCAGAGAGAAAAGCTGGCCCTCCCACGCTGCTTTTAGCATTCACTTACCTGGAGGTGGGTGGGCCGGAGGCAACGGAGGGTGAGTGGTCTCAATTTTGGGGATTTTAGGTGGTGGTGGTTCTAAAAAGGAAAAGGAGATTGAAAAATAACTCATGCTTCTTCATGCGAATAAACATGTCATAATGAAAGAAAAAGAAGAAAAAGGAAAATGTGCCATTCAGGAATTCCTTTGGGGAACACGAGACGAAAGCTTTAGGGAACTTGAGGGAGACCTCAGCAAAACCATTAGGTGCTAATCCTTTCACGAGAACCAAACAAGTCTAACAAACACCATCCCCCAACCCAAGTAAAACCGCCTGCTGGCTTCTCACAGCCGTTTCCACATCTACCTGACTTCCTTGCTGACCATCCCGGACAAGGCCTTCCAACAATATGAGAGAAGCAAAATACTGTCTCGGTTACCTGGCGGGGGGAAGGGGGGGCCTACCGGGTGCACAGTCCTGTCACCCAGCCCTGAGGGCTCACGGGAGAAACCTTCCCCTTTGTATTCTTCATTGGGCACATTTTAAGTCTATTTTCTTCCTCACAAATATGTGCTCCCATTGGCAGCACGTCAGAAGGACATGAACGACGTCAGAGGAGATCCAGAGGCTGCAGAGCCAGCGTAAAAGCCAACAGGACACTTGGGAGCGGAGCACACAGCCCACCCGTCGGGGTCCAGCGGCTACGGGCAACCAGCACCCACAGCGATGACGCTCAGTAGCCACGCCAGACTACACTAAACCCAGTATCCTGTGTTTATGAGGGTAGGGAGTGTGTACACGTAATGGAAAAAGAACTCCCATCTTTGTGCTTGCCTGTATGTTTTGACCCTTTCTTACGGAAACTCACTTTATTCTGGCTCGTACACTGTTCTGATCGGATTCTACTCTAGCGTCGCTGAGCCTGTCCTGGTTTCCTCTGTCCCAAACAGGCCGAATTCCAAGTCCAGGGATGTGTCTGTCTGTATCCGCTTCCCGGGGGATCAAGTCCTCTCTCCTCTAGGTGGATGAACGGTACATCTGGGCCTCTAGCTTCTCTCTCTCTCCCAAAGCCGTGGACCTGACTTTTGAGCTCCACCCTAGACCCAGCAGCTCGCATGATGCCTTCCCAGCTCTGCTGTGACTGCTGTCATCGTCACCACGGACGCCCACCTGCGACCCTGCCCCAGCTGAGCTGAAGCTGTCTAGATCAGTGCTGCCCCAAACAGAAGAGCCACACATGTGATTAAAATGTTCTGGGAGTCACCTTAGAAAGAAGGGAATTTAATATTTAATTTAACCTGATGTGTAAAAATCTGATCACTTCAATGTGTAATCAACATAAAAATTTATCAATAAGAGTTTTTACATTCTTTTTTCTTAGTAACGCTTAGAAATCTGGTGTGTATTCTGCACTAAGGATACACGATGATTTGGGTTGGCCACACTTGAGCGCCCGAAAGCCCCCCCGCAGCTAGGGACACGTAGCACACAGCGTGGTTCAGGTCCTACCTGCAGGCTGTGGGCCCCAGGCTGCCACTCTGACTGCCCTCACCATGTCCCACTGAGAGGCTTGCGAGCTTCTCCCCGTTCCCAACCATCTGTCCTATTACTGCCGCCAGGAAACTTTTTATAAAATGAACTCAGACTTTGCCATCCTCCTGCTCAAACATCTTCAGTGGCTCCCACTGCCTATGCAAAAATCCACATTCCTCCACATGGACTCTGGTTCCAATCACACTTTCAGTCCCATCAAAGCTCCTCCCTTTTACCTCTTCACATTCTAGTCAGACCTCCTCTCCATCTGTTCCCAGTTGCTTTGCCCACTTGCATCCTTCCACCTACAGGCCCAACCCCCCAGCTCAGCTCCAGGTGCTCAAAGGCCAGTCCTCCTCCAAGGTCACCAGTGGCTTGTTTCCGCCTCGTACAGATGTACAGGTCTAGCACGGCGGCTCAGCTCGATTGTACATCCACATGGCGAGGAGCGCAGCCCACCCTTGGGTCTCACACTTACTTTTTGCCCAGATGGGGCAGAAGAAAAATTCACCTGTACTGAACTCATCATTTCCCCAAAGACCCTGAGAAAAATGTAGCTTTATTGTAACTTGAAGATCTCACAACAGTTCAATAAATCATTCACTGAGTTCCCACCCTAGAACTTAGCAACAGAGAAGCAGAAATGAGTAAACGCTGTTGTGCCTTCAAAGAGTTCAGCACATCAGGGCCCATGACACAGGGACAAAGACTTCTAAATTTCTGTTCTGTGATCTTGCAGATTTTATTCACCCTTTCCATTTGTTTCCAATACAGAAAAAAATTAACCAACTTTGGGCTCTAAAAAAACCCCCAAAAAACCCAAACCCAAACCCAAGCAGTATTTGAAAGAGGTCTAGCCTGCCTAAGCAGCAGGGCTGGGCCACAGGGTGGTTCTCTGGGCAACAGCACCGCCTGTCACTGCTATGCTGTCTGCCCGCCACTCTGCCACTTGGTGTTCAGGACGGGGACCCCCCAGGCCCGTTACTGTCTACTGCAGTGGGCTGAACCAAACCTCTAGAAAGGAACACTGTTGTAACCCTCCTCCTATGTTCATGATCACATTTGTATATAGGCTACTAAGTACATTTTTATGGCTGCTCATGTTTTTTGATGACTTTGGTCAGAATATAGTCTGAAAACACAGGGCGCTTTTTCTGGCAGGCAGGGTAAAGTTCTGGATGGACTCTAAGAGTAAATTTTAAGGGCAATCTAAATCTTGCAGAAATGTTAACTAAGGATTTAAAGTTTTGATAAACACACATATAAAGCTAAAAAAGCCCCCTTAGAACAGGAAGTTACCTGCTGCTTTGTTCTCTTCTTTGGGAGAAACAACCTGTTACAAAACATAATACACAAGTGTTAACCAAGACCCGGGGTGCAGTGAGGAAGAACAGATTATCCAGGGCCCAACAGAAATCGCAGCAACAGAACACAGCTCCAGACAGAAACCAGTTCCGGCTCAGCCGCAGGGCGGACTGGACCCCTGGGAGATCACCCTCTGCTTCCTGCCTCCTTCCCTTTCCCCGCTCGGACGGGACCACCGAGCACTTTCAACAGTGGCTTCCGAACGACACTAAGTTTCAGGGCCTCCAATGCACTGGCCTAAATTCGATGAGCTGTTTGCTGACGTGTGTTTTTCCCCCCTGGTTTCCTCTACTGGCTGGGCTGTCGTCGTGGGGAGAAACTTTCACACACACCCCGCATCAGAGCACCGGACACAAAGAGCCAGACTGGGGACACCGGTGTTAGCAGGCGGCACACAGATGAGACACCTGCTGGTCAGCGGGACACGCACACACACACACGCACACGCCACGCACACACACACACCACGCACACCACACACACAACCACACGCACACACACGCACGCACACACCACACATACACCACACACACACCACACAAACACACCACACCCACACCACACGCACCACGCACGCACACCACACACACACACCACACACCACATACACACACACACACAAACCACATGCACACACACGCACGCACGCACACCCCCCCCACACCACACACGCACACCCCCCCACACCACACACGCACACACCACACACACGCACGCACACACCACACACACGCACGCACACCACACACACA